>NW_028248284.1:0-14832 GCF_964263255.1 Lissotriton vulgaris | reverse complement strand
CACATGAAAATCTGATGCACCTCCTCACACCTGAATATACACTCACTCTAAAATACAGACTACCATTTTCAAAAAAATAGACACATCAATACCAGTTACTAAATATGCACTGACTGATTCCTAGGTCTACACACACATCCACTCATTCACCCATACAGACACTCATACATGCAGTCACTCATCAATACACCACTATCATATGCCCTCATATACCTATACAGACACTCACACAGTGCCATATCTCCAGAGTTACTCACACACCTGGTCAGTCATGCAAAGAATCAATCATACTTCCATTTACTTACCTATACAGTTACACAGAAACCAACTCACTTATTTATACAGATACTAACACATAATTTATCTCACTGATACAAATACACACTCATCCATGCAGCCACTCTCACAATTACTGACTCTCACATATAGTTATTTATTTACACCATCACTCACATATACTGCCTTCCACATATGTAGTTACTTGCACATGTACCACTGAGACATCCATTCACTCACCAACAAACTCATACGCACACTCACCCACCCATACAAATGTTTCCACATTTACTCTTGAACCCATACACCCAGTGAATCAACCACTCGCACATCTATGCACAGAGTCACATACCTTCCACCCACACACACACACTCAGGCAGCCGTACAAATACTCCTACAAGCAATCAATAACCCATATAGACACGCATGCAGCTACTCACCAACTCATGCAGCAGCTTACATAACAACAGACAGACAATTACAGACCCATGCATTCAGTAAGACACATCTAATCACTCACTTATACAGTCAGTCACGTACCTACCAAATCCTCCATACAGACACTCATACACCCACTCATTCTTCAATACAGCTTGGCATATATATATAAAGCAAATTTAAACTTTACAGAAACACACAGTCACTGGGTGATGTCATCAGTAATGTCATTTGAGATGACATCAGTGATGTCATCAGTGATGTCACTGACCATGTCATGAATTATGTAACAGGTGACGTCATCAGCAGTGCAGGGGCACAAGTGATAGTTAGGTCTACACAAACATCCACTCATTCACCCATACAATCACTCAACCATGCATCAGTAAAATAATATCATAAGCACCCATGCACCTATACAGACACTCACACACCACCACTCATCCAGAGTTACTAAATCCATCTAGTCAGTCATGCAAAGAATCAATCACACTTCCATTTACGGACCTATACAGTTATACACACACCACATCACTTATTCAAATAGAAACAAATGCATACTTACTCTCTTATACAATCACTGATATAAGTACACACTCATCCATACAGCCACTCTCACAGTCACTGACTCTCACTCTACCCTAAACCCTAACTCACTTCCCCCTGCACACCCCCTACACTACAAAAACACAACACTACCCTGAACCCTAACACTACTCCCAGCACAACCCCCTACACTACAAAAACACAACACTACCCTGAACCCTAACACTACTCCCATTATCAAAATGGGTTTGGCCCAAGAAGTTTAAAGACCTGGGTATTATGTACTTTAGAAATACAATGGTCTTAAACCAATACTTTCCTTCCACTGAATAAATCAATATATAGTCAATGTTATCACATAGTCACATTATTATATACACAATAAATCGGTTGCTCAGTACACCGTCTGATAATAACCTGGCCTATGACATAAATATTATACACATTTTTCATTAAATGGAGACATAGCTTCCAAAGACTTAATTGCACTTGAAAATGTGTTTCACAATCCAGGTATTGAGAAGGGTGGGGGGAGCGTCGACGTTTCGACTCATCTTAGGGCCTGTAGGTAAGTTAGACCGTGGCCGTGCGAGTCTTCATCAGGACTAATAAAACGGGCAACCCAAAGAGTAGTGTTGGCCCTGAAATAGAAATGAAAATCAAGCTGTTGCACTAAGAATGCGCATTTTTTTATCGCATAACTATCGGGCAAAAGGAAATTTGCTTACCCTAAAGTGAGGATGGACCAAGTGAGATGTCTTCATCCTTTGTCCCAGGATTAGTATCAATTCCTAAAAACATAGTATAGTGGTCAATCGACTCACTTGTTTTTTAACTATTATATGAGTACTTAAATCAAGGGATTGCTTCATTACCTTGTCCAACAGACGTGGATGGAGCAATAGGTTTTCACAATATCGCAGGCTTATGTCTCTGCATGTTCAAATGTCCATGGTATTTACAAGTAGTCCTATGGACAAATAAGGGAGCTGGTTATACTTAGGTGCCCAAGTGCTTCACAAAACCACCAAAAATTGCCATTTATACTACATGGGTACATTATTTATGAGTCCAATCAACTTAGTTTGTTGAACTTGAGATGGGTAAATGAATACACCAATTTGATATATTAAAAACTGAGAATCCACTCTCAGCGGATAAAATAAGAGATTACTTCAAGAGTGTTAACAACCTTACCCCAACTTTCATTGTTGACTATCCAAATACGTGAAAAGCTCAAACCATTAGTTCCTGGTTGTTAGGGAAATAGCACAGCTGGAAAAAACGGTTGTCGATCAATATATTTGGTTTGATCAATACTATTATATGAAGCAATAAATTAGAGAAGCCACATCACTCAGATGCGGTGGCAAGGTCTTATCAGAGTCAATATGCATTATTCAAAAAGTCTGTCGTTCTGAACCGGCCGCTTCGTAAGACGCCATGTTATGTAAACACAGCCATGGGCGTTGAAAGATGACTGCTGCGTATGGATCCAAGCAGAATACGCCCAAGGCTTGATTTGATGTAGCTCGTAATCGGTCATATCACATACATCGGAATGCTGTTTGTGTGAATAAAACTATTTGCGGGCACACGTTGTAAGTAAAATATTACAGTGATTATTTGTCCGAATATCGGATCCGCCATTTTGGGTCAGGAATATGCCGAGAGACGTCATGGTGACTCCCAGTATAATTCATAGTCATAAGCTCAATCAAAGTCGATCAAGTGCAAGAGACTCATCAAAAATAATATCATATAACGATAAACATTACAAATGTATATTTTTACAACTGATAAATCATGCAATATTTTTTGTATATCAGGTCATACATAACGTTTTACCTTAATTAGAAATTGTTTTAAAACACACACTTTAAGGAGAATGTTACAATAAATGTATAACCTGGTATCGGATCCGCCATTTTGGATCGGGAATATGCCAAATTGTGCCATGCTATGTCCCAGTGAAATTCAATATCATAACTCAGTTGAAATCGATCAAGTACAGGCGTCTAATTCAATTAATAATAACATATAACGATAATCGTTGCAAATATACATGTAACTGATAAATCGTGCAGTATTTAACATTGGAAAATGAACTGCTGTGTCCAGCCGAATCCTATTGGTCCACCATAGTTTGCACCCTCGGTTTCTGCAATTGGTTACATTGTATGTTCAATTGGTCACCCATAACCAGACAGAGCTTCTGGGTTCAATAAAGCAACAAAGCCTCCGTATTAGTTAAACACATTCTCCCTCCTAATTGGTAGACATATACAACAAACGACCATTAGTCCTCATACCAGCTAGACAAAAATCAACTGGTAAACCCATATCTGCACTTGTAATATGGGTATCATGTACAGGTCACACATCAAGGAAAAATGTCCAGGAGGCGCACGATTAATGATTTCATACCCTAAGGAGTGCCACCTGCCTGTGGATTTCCTCACGGTCGTTGAGTCCTTTGTTTACTGTATTCAGAGAATATATCCATTTGCATTCTCTTAAACTAGGTATATTTCCAAAATTGCCTCCTCGTGGATGGGATTCTACCTTCTCTATTACCCACCTTCGGAGACTATCACAGTCATGGCCAAAGGTGGTGAAATGTTCCACCAATGGGGCTCCTGGTGTTTTGCATCGAATGCGACTGCAATGCTGTACAATTCGGCATTTGACTCTTTGTGTGGTCTGACCCACATACATAAAACCACAGGGGCATAGAATTGCATAGATTGCCCCTGTGGTATTGCAGTTACTGTGATGTGTCAAAGTGTAGGTTTTGCTGTTGTAAGTGAATGTAGTGCATTCAGTTGTTAACGAGCATGCCCAACATGTACAACATTTAGTGTGTCCCTTGATTGGGGAAAAGCCCCAAAGTGTAGTTTGGCTCACCGTTTGACTGGTGGGGAGAAGGGATCGAACCAAATGGTCCATGACATCCATCCCTTTACGGAATGCATGTAAAGGAGGAGGTAAGCCTCCTGATTCATCACTAACTAAATGCCAGTGGCGATTGATTGATCTCTTGATTGCATTACTTTTAGTATTAAATGTAGTAACGCATACCAGATGATCCTCATCTTCTTTTTTAGTTTGATGGCTTAGAAGATTCTCACGATGATTATGCCACGTCCTTTTGCAAGCCTTTTTCAACAGTCGTAGTGGGTACCCTCGTTCGTTGAGTCTTACAATGAGGAGTGAGGATTCATCAAAGTAGTCCTCCTTCTTAGTACAATTTCACCGCAACCTCAGAAATTGACCAAAAGGCAAGTTATCTCTGAGGTTGCGGGGATGATGGCTTGTGTATCTAAGAAGTGTATTTCGCTTGCTGCTTTTTCGTTATAGGCTAGTGTACAATTTGCCTGAGTCAGTCTTGATCTGGATATCAAGGAAGTTAATGGTGTCCTTATCATGTTCTAACTTGAACTGAAAGTCCTCTGAGCAGGTGTTTAACCACTCATGAAATTTCATCAAACATTCACTGTTGCCTTGCCAAATTAGAAATACATCATCGATGTACCGTGCCCATAGGGCAATGTGATTTTGGTATGGGTTCAGTTCTTTGAGGACATAACGATGTTCAAAGTCACTCATAAATATTATAGCCAGATTTGGAGCAAAACTTGCCACCATGGCTACACCTTTTGTTTGGATATAGAATTGACCTTGGAACACAAAAAATGTTGTGTCATGGCCAAAATGAGCAGTTGGATTATAAATTCTGTCGGTACTCAATGAGGGGCTGGTCTTGCATTCAGGACATTTTCTATACACGCAAGCGCTGCCTGTTGTGGGATGTTCGTGTAGAGGGCAGTGATATCCATCGTTGCCAGGATACTTGTAACAGGGTCATGTACACGTCCATCCACTAGTTGGATCATATTCATAGTATCCCTTAAGTATGTCGGGGTGGATGTGGCTATTGGTTTCAAAAATACATCTATGTATTTACATAGAGGTTCTAGCAACGAACCACAACCAGAAATGATTGGTCTGCCCGGTGGGTCCTCCATCCGTTTGTGCACTTTGGGAAGCGCATATATTGTGGGCATGCGAGGATGTTTATTATTCAAACATTCATGCTCATGTTTGGTGATTACCCCATCTTTAAGTGCTCTACTGGTGATTTTATTGATAGAGGCACTGATTATTTTCGTGGGATCTGATTTGAGAAAAGTATAATGACCCGCTACAGATATTTGAGACAATATTTCATTTTTATATTTGTCAAAATTTTGGACAACAATGCCCCCCCCCGTCCGCGGGTTTGATTACAATACTGATGTTATTCTTCAAGCTCCCTAGGGTATCTTTTTCAGACTTTGTGATGTTATAAGGAACATATTGCCTCTCTGCCAGAATTCTATTAACATCCCTTAGCACAACTTGTTCATATGTTATTATTTTATGATCAATCAAATGTGTTGGAGGAATAAACTTGGATGGCGGTCTTAGGCCACTCCCTGAAAACACAGGTTTACAAGGGATTTTATGAAAGTGATGTTTAAGTCTAATTTTCCTGAACAAGTGTTGGAGTTCTAATCTCAGATTGATATTTTCAGGCATAGAAGTGGGAACGAACAATAGACCCTTAGATAGAATCTGTTGTTCACTTGTAGTTAGTACATAATCAGAGATATTGATTATTGGATTTTCAGGTTTGTGAGTTACCACCTGTAGTGTTGGCGCCTTGTTTTGATCTCACCATGGGAGTCCTGTTGTAATTCCAGCTGTTTCTTCCCTCTCCCTGTGCCCTGATTCCAGGAGGCTGATCGTGTTCCCCTGGGTCTGCCCCAGGGGCGTCCCCTCCCTCGTTGGCCCCACCATTGGTCCTCGGCTAAAAAAGGTTGTTGATCAGGGAACTTTTGGTCAGGGTTGTGTGTTGCACCACTTCTGCTGGTGCTTGAGCGTTCAGATTCACTATCTGAGCTGCTGGTGTAATAAGACCCTGAAAAGGTGTTAAATCTTCGGTAGCCTCCCCTACCCCTGCTGGTAATACCACCACGTTGATCCCTTACGTAATATCCCTCTGCAAGGTAGGGGTATGTAGCTTTCTTATCATATGATTTTATGCCTTTGGCTACTTTATCCAGTTTAGTACCCTGCGTGTATAGGTCAAATTCCCTAATGGTTTTCTCTAGTCTTTCAAGCGCCTCTTTAGCGTTGGACAAGGCCTTATCTTCAATAATCTCTTTCCTGAGATCTGCTATTTCCTTTGTCAGTCGCTCAACCTCTTCAACCGCAGTTTCAATACCCAATACCATCCAATGTCTTGAACATGTATTAGATACAAAACTGAAGTTTTATTTAAATTTTGGGTTCTCAAGAAATATACCAGGTTTGTTTCGTACTTGAAGTCCAACTGGTATGACGTTGGATCGTAGGTACTTGGCCAACGTATGACCATGAAGTCTGGTTCTTATTAGTTTTTTCTCCAAGCGTTCTAATTTAGAGACCTTCTCATTCAGAGTCAAATTCCCAGTCGATATATTATCCGCTAGGAATGTGCCCCCTCCTTCTTCCTGTAGGATTTTTTTTATATAATCCTCACTGTAGGAGAGGGTCTCTTTTTCTCATGACTATGAATTATACTGGGAGTCACCATGACGTCTCTCTGCATATTTCTGACCCAAAATGGCGGATCCGATATTTGGACAAATAATCACTGTAATATTACAACGTGTGCCCGCAAATAGTTTTATTCACACAAACAGCATTGCGATGTATGTGATATGACCGATTACGAGCTACATCAAATCAAGCCTTGGGCGTATTCTGCTTGGATCCATACACAGCAGCCCTCTTTCTACACCCATGGCTGTGTTTAAATAACATGAAACGGCCGGTTCAGAACGCCAAACTTTTTGAATAATGCAGATTGACTGCCACCGCATCTCAATGATGTGGCTTCTCTAATTTATTGCTTCATATAATAGTATTGATCAAACCAAATATATTGATCGACAACCGTTTTTTTCAGCTGTGCCATTTCCCTAACAACCAGGAACTAATGGTTTGAGCTATTCACGTATTTGGATAGTCAACAATGAAAGTTGGGGTAAGGTTGTTAACACTCATGAAGTAATCTCTTATTTTAACCGCTGAGAGTGGATTCTCAGTTTTTAATATATCAAATTGGTGTATTCATTTACCCATCTCAAGTTCAACAAACTAAGTTGATTGGACTCATAAATAATGTACTCATGTATTATAAATGACATAATGTAATTTTTGGTGGTTTCGTGAAGCACTTGGGCACCTAAGTATAACCAGCTCCCTTATTTGTCCATAGGACCACTTGTAAATACCATGGACATTTGAACATGCAGAGACATAAGCCTGCGATATTGTGAAAACCTATTGCTCCATCCACGTCTGGTGGACAAGGTAATGAAGCAATCCCTTGATTTAAGTTCTCATATAATAGTTAAAAAACAAGTGAGTCGATTGACCACTAGACTATGTTTTTAGGAATTGATACTAATCCTGGGACAAAGGTTGAAGACATCTCACTTGGTCAATCCACACTTTAGGGTAAGCAAATTTCCTTTTGCCAGATAGTTATGCGATAATAAATGTGCATTCTTAGTGCAACAGCTTGATATTCATTTCTATTTCAGGGCCAACACTACTCTTTGGGTTGCCCGTTTTATTAGTCCTGATGAAGACTCTCAAGGCCACGGTCTAGCTAACCTACAGGCCCTAAGACGAGTCGAAACGTCGACGCTCCACCCACCCTTCTAAATACCTGGATTGTGAAACACATTTTCAAGTGCAATTAAGTCTTTGGAAGCTATGTCTCCATTTAATGAAAAATGTGTATAATATTTATGTCATAGGCCAGGTAATTATCAGACGGTGTACTGAGCAACCGATTTATTGTGTATATAATAATGTGAATATATCTATCTCTTTATCTATTTTCCCACTGAGCACTTGACAACTTTTTATTCCCTGCACGCCCCCCCTTGGGCAACCTGAGAAATTGTTGATATAAAGATAGTGGCAAGCATAATAATTAAATTGCCCCTGATTTTGTAAATTACTGCTGTTGCTTGTCCTTTGTTAAATTGATACATTAAATGTATAGGGTTGATCTGACAGACGTATACCGCGACTATGTGATAACATTGACTATATATTGATTTATTCAGTGGAAGGAAAGTATTGGTTTAAGACTAACACTACTCCCAGCACAACCCCCTACACTACATAAACACAACAACATTACCCTGAACCGTAATACACTACTCCTAGGGCAACCCCTACTCTACCCTAAACCCTAACTCACTACACCAAGCACAACCCCCTTCACTCCAAAAAAAACAACACTACCCTGAACTCTAATACACTACTCCCAGCACGACCCCTACTCTCCTCTAAAACCTAACTCACTACCCCAGCACAACCCCCTACAATTAAAAAAACACAACACTACCCTAAACCCAGGACGACCCCTACTCTACCCTAAACCCTAACTCACTATCCCCCAGCACAAACCCTTACACTACAAAAAACACATCACTACCCTGAACCCTAATACACTACTCGGAGCACGACCCCTACTCTATGCTAAAGCCTAACTCACTACCCCCAGCACAAGCCCCTACACCACAAAAACACAAGACTACTCTAAACCCTAACCCTACTCACAGCAAAACCCCCTACACTACAAAAACTCAACACTACCTTTAACCGTAATACACTACTCCCAGGACGACCCCTACTCTACCCTAAACCCTAACACTACTCCAAGCACAACCCCTTACACTACAAAAACACAACACTTACCTCACTTTCCTCATGGTTCCGCTCTCCTCCTGGAACCTTCCTCACCTCGTCTCGTCTCCGATGGGCGGTGCACGTCGTTGTGAGGAAATAGCCTCAGTTTCCTTACAACGACCTGGATCGTTTTCGATTCATGCATACCATTACTTCCATGTGTAGTAACAACGCTTGCGATGTAACAACTTGCATACTAATGGTATGCGTTGTAACATCGCAAGCATAGTAACATTTGCGAAGTAATGGTATGCGCAATAGCAGCCGCACACTGAAGGCTGTTTACCATAAGAAGGGGCCATGACATGTGGTGCACTGAGGTAGGAGCACCAGAGCTGAGCATGCTCATGTGAAGAAATTGCCAATGACTGTGTCCCTTCGGGATATTCCTGCTGCAGCTGCAGAGGGTGTGTTACACCTGCCTCATCTTCATCATCATTGTCCCAGGTCTTCCACACTGCCTGAGGTGACATTGTTGCATCCCCAGCACGTAACTCAATCATAAAGGGTCCATGGGTTGTGGTGCACAGAGTTAGTGACACCTGTGGAGCTCAGCGGGTGTGCAGCCTGTGATGATGCGTCATCCGTGAAGGTCAGGAATGGATTAGAGGGGTGTGAGTGAAGGCCAGAGGCAAAGGTCAGCAGGGGCCCACAGCCCCATGGTATTGACTTGTGGTGCACAGACTTAGGGACACATGAAGCGCTCAGGGGGTGCGCAGCCAGTGATGATACTTCATCCGGGCGGGCCGCACCACGGTATAAAATAAATAAATGCGAACAATATTGCTGCGTGCAGCCACAGAAAACTGTGATGGAATTAATGTATGTATTTATTTATGTTACTCTGGACCATCAAGGAAGATCATTGAGATTATAGCATAAGATTGTAAAACAGCAGAGAAGCAATTTTATTTTAGTATTTATTTATTTCACTTGTATAGCGCATATATCACCCGAAGGTCTCAGAGCGCTTCCAGAAACCCCTAGCAGAAACCCAGATATGGCAAGAGCAGATCAAAAAAGCCATGTTTTTAACTGTTTGCAGAATCTCAGGTAATCAGGTTCCGTCCTAAGCTGGAGGGGAAGAGAGTTCCAGGCCTCGGGTGCCGTTTTACTGAAGGCCCTGTCGCCGTTTCTAACCGTGAGGACCCTAGGGAGACTCAGAAGAGACTTGGAGGACGATCTAAGAGTCCTCACCTGGTGGTAGGCCTTCAGCTTTTGTTCAAGGTATACCGGGCCATGTCCATTGATGGATTTATGGACGAGGCAGCACAGTTTGAATTTAATACGCTTTTGTATTGGGAGCCAGTGTAAAGTTTTTAGGCAGGTTTGTGATGGGGAGTGGGAGGGAAGATGGAACCCTTGTGCTCCTCGACCTCTCAGCCGCCTTTGATACGGTGGACCACAACATCTTACTTTCCCGTATCAGGGCGGCGGGGATCGAGGGGACTGCCCTGGTCTGGTTGTCCTCCTTCCTGAGCGACCGCACCCAGGCTGTCCGCCTGGGTGACTTCACAGCGGACTTCCGGAAAGTTCAGTGCGGGGTTCCTCAAGGCTCATCTCTTTCCCCCTTTTGTTCAATCTATATATCGCCCCCCTTATTTTTTCTCTCCAACAGATGGAGGTCGCCGTATTTAACTATGCGGATGACCTCCAGCTGGTCTTTGATCTTTCCTCTACTTCTGCTGTCCTTAACTTTCAAACCGTCATGTTTCACATCAGGGACTGGATGAGCCACAATCACCTCAAACTCAACCCGGACAAAACCGAGTTGGTATTGACGGGTGGTTCATCCAGCCCCTGGTCCCCCCTCTTCTGGCCCCCCTCTCTTGGCTCTCCTCCTGTTCCCTCCTCCTCAGTCAAAACACTAGGCATTAAACTTAACTCCCAACTCACCCTCCACTCCCAGGTCAGCTCTGTGGTATCTTCTTCTTTCCTCTCACTGCGTACTATACGCAAGGTGTCCCGTTTCTTCACTTTTTCTGCTCTCAAACTCATCATTCTGGCCATGGTGGTGTCCCGCCTGGACTATGGGAACGCTCTGTATGCCGGTATTCCTGCATACAGTTTGCATCGCCTACAACAGATCCAAAACCAGGCGGCCCGCCTGGCTTTCAACCTCCCCAAATTCCACCACTCTACCCCACTTCTGAAATCTCTTCACTGGCTCCCCGTGCGGGCTAGAATTCAATTTAAGCTCGCATCCATCACTTTCCTGGCCCGGTTGAATCTGGCACCCGCCTTCATCTCCTCTGAGATTGTTCCTTATGTCCCCTCCAGGGACCTACGTTCGTCTTCCCAGTCCCTCCTCACCATCCCTCGCTTCCGGAGAAAGAAGTGGGGCGGCTCCAAATTTGCTATTCTGGCACCTACCCTCTGGAATTCCCTTCCCCTTCATCTTCGTGCTATCACCCTCTATCCCCAATTCCGCAAAAGTCTTAAAACCTACTTATTCACAAAATCCTTTGAATAAATGCACCTTCCTCTCTCCTTGCTCTTAAACCTCAGCCCCCACTAGCTACAGCGCCAAGAAACCGCCGGTATACGCGCGCTTTAAAAGTGCTTTTAAACTCAAACTCAAACTCAACTCAAGATCAAGCACCAGTCTTGCAGCGGTATTCTGCAAGACCTGTAGGCGGGCCAGCAAGGTGGTGTTTGTTGAAGCCAAAAGTGCGTTCCCATAATCAATTCTGCTGATGATGAGACCCTGCACTAAAGGCATGCGCGCCGAGAGGGGGAGCCATTTAAAGATTTTTCTCAGGCTGCGCATCAGGCCATAGCTCATGCCTACTACTTTACTGATATGATCAGACATAGATAATTTATTGTCGATCGTTACCCCGAGATTCCTCACTGAGGATTTGGGTGATGGGCATGGGCCAAGCGAGGCTGGCCACCAATCATCGGACCAAATTTTGTCTACCTTTCCAAACAGTAGGACCTCTGTCTTTCCTGCATTCATCATCAAAAAGTTCCTGGTCATCCAGTCATGGATGTCTACCATGCAGTTCTTAAATCTCAATTTATTTAGATCAGGATTCTGATTGATGGTAATCAGTATTTGAGTATTGTCTGCATAGGATACGGTTCCGAAGCCATGTGTTTGAATGACTTTAGCAAGAGGGGGACTACATACAGGTTAAAAAGCGTAGGGCTCAATATGGACCCCTGTGGTACGCCCTTATCGTTTTCATAGAGGGTGGAAGAATGAGCGCCCACTTGGACCTTAGACCGTCTGTCAGTCGGGTAGCTTTTTATCCAACCTAGTGCGGGGCCCTCGACACCAATCTCAGCAAGACGCTCTAACAGAATGAGATGCGAGATGGTGTCGAAGGCCGCAGACAGGTCGAGCTAGACCAATATGGCAGACTGATTTGAGTCAAGTTTCATTCTTATATTGTCCACGACTTCGAGCAGAGCCGTCTCGGTGCTGTGGAATGCCCTAAACCCTGACTGTGAGGGGTCAAGAAGTTTATTGGTCTCGAAATGTAGTTTAAGATGTTTATTTATTTGGGATTCTAAAATCTTCCCAAACAAGGGAAGGAGTGAGATGGGCCGGTAATTAGGAAGCGATTTAGGATCAGCTGAGGGTTTTTTTAAAATAGGTCTGATTACGGCTTCCTTCCAATGTAAAGGGACAGAAGAATGAAGTAAGGACTGATTTAAAGTTTTCGTGAGGGCCGGAATCAGAGCAGGAGCTATTTTAGATAGGATTTGTGGAGCAGCAGGGTCTCCCGGGGCCCTGGACTTCATTTGTTGTAAAATTGCTTCGACCTGAGCTTCGGTACATGGAGAAAATTCTTTTAATGAGGGAGAGCCAGAGTCGGAGTCGCCGCAGTTATTGGCGGGCGAGACTGCTGTCAGACAGGTGGGAGGCAACTGAGGAAACCGTTTGTGGATTTCGTTAATTTTGTCATGGAAATATGCTGCCACAGAATCTACCCATTCTTTAGACTCATCAGGTATCTGCTGGCTAGCCGAGGGGTTGGTGAAGTCTTTCACTATTCTGTAGAGCTCTCTCTGTGAGTTCGACGCCAAAGAGATTCTGTCACCAAGATACGTTTTTTTTGCCTCAGTGATTTCTTTCATATATTGTCTATGAACGGTTTTATATAAATTCCTATCATTCAGATCTTTGGTTTGGCGCCATTTTCTTTCAGCTACTCTGACTGCCTGTATGATTTGTTACAGTTCTGGCGTGAACCAAGGCGAATTTTTCTTAGGAGGTTTAGATGCTCGAGCTGGCGCAATACGATCCAATGCCAGGACAATTGCAGATTCCAACTCTCTGGCGGCTGTGTTAGGGCCAGTATTGTCAGTAATGACTGGGGGGGGGGGGAATTTGTAGCAAAGGATTCCAAGGTTATTTTATTCCACGGTCTGCTCATTTTGACTGGAGTAGTTTTCCGAGGTTCAGACTGGGAACATAAGATATTAAATTTTATAACATAATGGTCAGTCCATAGGACTGGATCAATCTGCATAATTTTGACATTAGGGGAGTTCGTACAAATGAGGTCTAGTGCGTGTCCCGCTATGTGGGTTGGGAATATTTAACTGTAAGGAGGCGAAGCTTGAAATAAGGTCAGCAGTATGAGGGTCATGGGTTTGATCTAGATGATAATTTATATCTCCTAACAGTAGAAAGTTATCCGTTGCTAGGGCGTAGGGTGCAATTGCTTCCACAAGCTTCTCCACAAAATGAGTTTTGGCATCTGGGGGTCTATATATGAGGGCAATTTTCCATGACACCTGGTTTCTTATGGTTAAGGAGGCAATACACATTTCACCCCAACGTTCTAGAAAGGAGTCATTAATGTGAATTTTGATGTCAGGTTTATAAATTATTGCCGTTCCTCCTCCTTTCCTCCCTAGGCGGTCAAGCCTGTGTATTTTGTAAGGGGGAGGTAAGGCAACTGAGATATCTGGTGAAGAAGACTCAATAGCGCATCAGGGCGATGTGAGTCCAAAAGCGCCCAAATTTCCACGGCATGTTTAGGCACCGATCTGGCATTACAGTACATGCAAGATAACTGAGGCTGGGGATTGGGGCTGTTTATTTCGGCTACAGATCTTCTATCTCTACCATTGGTACTGCCATTATGGGGAGTGATATAAGAAGCAGTATACGACAACCTGCCTGTATTTAAGGAGTGGAGTTCCTGGTTAGTATAGCGGATGATACCCATCATGGGTATCAGTCTAAGTGGAATGAAAAGGTGCAGGGTACCTGGCGTCTGGAGTCGGACGGGAGCGGACGGGCGCAGACGGGCTTGCCTTTGGCGCGCCGCCGGCGCGCCTCTGCGGGCGTCCGCTCGGCGCACTTCTAGATAAGGAGGAAGTGGGTGGGACCGCTACAGTGATAGGATGTCCCTAGAGCACTGACCTTTCACCCTTCAAGAAGTGAGTCGCTCATAGGGTGGCGTAATCCCTCCACTCAAACGGCACAAGCCACGACGGAACAGGGGCGCCTGAATCAGGTAACAAGCAATACAATCAATACAGATTAAAATAATGTGCAAAATAGCCGGTTTAAAATCACGAGCAAATTGCCAAGCCTGTATCTGTATCTGTCATCAGGAAGTTTCTACTGCGCGCGTCCGCTCTGCGCACTTCTAGATAAGGAGGAAGTGGGCGGGACCGCAACAGTGATAGGATGTCCCTAGAGCGCTGACCTTTCACCCTTCAAGAAGTGAGTCGCTCATAGGGTGGCGTAATCCCTCCGCTCTGTCCGTCCCTCCGCCCGTCTGTCTATCTACCTGGCTGTCTGTCTG
>NW_028248283.1:0-51574 GCF_964263255.1 Lissotriton vulgaris | reverse complement strand
GCATTCCGCTCTCATGTGGATACTTTGTTGAGCAAATTGGACACTCGCCTATCTGAAATGCTCCTAGTGGAACCGGGCCCGGCCTTATTGTTGAAACGGGATTCTGCAGCCGTTCTAAACGAGGTCATTTTGACTCCGTGCGAGAACCCCGTAAGGAAACGAGTATTGGAACCATCGGTTGGTGCCCTGGTGGACGGTGTTCAGAGGATGTCATGATATTGCAGAACCTTCCACCACTACCGGCTTTGGAGATATCGTCAGGCGTTCCCCTCCCGGAGACTTTTGTTTGTGACTCTCCATCTAATTTGTGGTCATCTTCTCCCTTCCTGGTGCCGCTACGACTCCTGTTCAAGACACATTGGGACTGTTCATCTCTGCGGGAGAGTTTGTCTGCATCTACAGTTCCTGAGGACTCACTGCCTGCTGGTAGCCATTGGCTGATTTCTGCTGACTCTTTTCTCCTTTATTGCCTCTTTGTGTGCCTTTGGGTCTCGCTGGAGGGGGTTCGTGTTTTTGTTTCGGAAGGGCCAAGGTTAAGATCGGCTGGATCGGGATGGGTTGGCATGGCTTTTACAAGTGTTGGACCTGCAACTGTTTGCTCTAAGAGGCTGAGCCGTGACTCACGGTACCCTCTAACTTCTCTACATTGCTGTCATACGTTTGTCTGTTAGTGATAGGGGTGGCTGTTTCAGGCGGGGGTCTAAAGGGGCTGGGAGCCCACATGGATATACCCTCCTCCGTTCTCTCTTTCCTCCTTTGGGGTTTAGTTATTAGGGGCGACAGGCACGCTGCTGGTGGGGTTAGGCTGTAGCCATTTGCAGGGGTGCAGGGTGGGGGGGTTTATTTTGCCTTTTTTATTTTCTATGGCCTTTTCCTCTTTTTCTCTCTTTTCTCGTAGGGTCAGTATAGCTACGAATCATACGGATTCTTATCGTATGCTTGTATTTCGTGCTTTTGCTTTTATGACTATTTACAAAAAGGGATGGTGAGGGACAGAGTCTCTGAATTGAGCAGAAAGCTCTCACCCAGTCAAAAGATCAGGGCTAGATCCAACACCGTTTTTTAGCTCACTGCACCATCCCAGTTTCAGAACCCGGCTGTATGCAAATTAGTCTGTTCCTGTCCCAGTGCATGATGGGAAACAGGACAAACCAAACTACAGAAGCCAATTCTTACACTGGGAAGGAAACAAGCTCCCAGGGACCGGTTTCTGGCATTACAGCCGTCTTCAGCCCGGTTTGCTTGAATCCTGATGGTGCAATGAGCAAGGGTCTCACATCTGAGAATACCCTCCACGCTTAGGGTGGACAAAAATATTTACAAAAAGGGGTGGTGAGGGACAGAGTCTCTGAATTGAGCAGAAAGCTCTCACCCAGTCAAAAGATCAGGGCTAGATCCAACAACCGTTTTTTAGCTCACTGCACCATCCCAGTTTCAGAACCCGGCTGTATGCAAATTAGTCTGAGTCCCTTTCTCACTGCTCCATCAGGATTCAAGCAAGCCGGGCCGAAGAGGCTGAAATGCCAGAAACCGGTCCCCGGTAGCTTGTCTCCTTTCTGGTGAAGAATTGGCTTGGTAGTTTGGTCTGCCCTGTTCCCATGATGCACTGGGCCAGGGACAGACTAATTTGCATATAGCCAGGTTCTGAGCTGGGATGGGGCAGTGAGATAAATAACAGTGATGGATCAAGCCCTGATCTTTGGACTGGGTAAGAGTGGTCTGCTCAATTCAGACACTCTGTTCATCACCACCCCCTTTTCTGTATCGTTTTTGGCCACTATAGGTGTGGCAGGGTATACTCAGACATGAGTCCCTTTCTCACTGCTCCATCAGGATTCAAGCAAGCCGGGCCGAAGAGGCTGAAATGCCAGAAACCGGTCCCCGGTAGCTTGTCTCCTTTCTGGTGAAGAATTGGCTTGGTAGTTTGGTCTGCCCTGTTCCCATGATGCACTGGGCCAGGGACAGACTAATTTGCATATAGCCAGGTTCTGAGCTGGGATGGGGCAGTGAGATAAATAACAGTGATGGATCAAGCCCTGATCTTTGGACTGGGTAAGAGTGGTCTGCTCAATTCAGACACTCTGTTCATCACCACCCCCTTTTCTGTATCGTTTTTGGCCACTATAGGTGTGGCAGGGTATACTCAGACATGAGTCCCTTTCTCACTGCTCCATCAGGATTCAAGCAAGCCGGGCCGAAGAGGCTGAAATGCCAGAAACCGGTCCCCGGTAGCTTGTCTCCTTTCTGGTGAAGAATTGGCTTGGTAGTTTGGTCTGCCCTGTTCCCATGATGCACTGGGCCAGGGACAGACTAATTTGCATATAGCCAGGTTCTGAGCTGGGATGGGGCAGTGAGATAAATAACAGTGATGGATCAAGCCCTGATCTTTGGACTGGGTAAGAGTGGTCTGCTCAATTCAGACACTCTGTTCATCACCACCCCCTTTTCTGTATCGTTTTTGGCCACTATAGGTGTGGCAGGGTATACTCAGACATGAGTCCCTTTCTCACTGCTCCATCAGGATTCAAGCAAGCCGGGCCGAAGAGGCTGAAATGCCAGAAACCGGTCCCCGGTAGCTTGTCTCCTTTCTGGTGAAGAATTGGCTTGGGAGTTTGGTCTGCCCTGTTCCCATGATGCACTGGGCCAGGGACAGACTAATTTGCATATAGCCAGGTTCTGAGCTGGGATGGGGCAGTGAGATAAATAACAGTGATGGATCAAGCCCTGATCTTTGGACTGGGTAAGAGTGGTCTGCTCAATTCAGACACTCTGTTCATCACCACCCCCTTTTCTGTATCGTTTGCTTTTTTGACATCCTGATTTATGGGCGGGCAGGCCTCGAGTATTGGCGCAACATGGAAATGTATATTGTGTGCTCTTTTGTACCGACCTATGTGCTCTGGCGCCAAATTTCCATTATAGTGGTCATTACATGTATATCCTGTTTTTTATCCTGCCCCCCCCCCCATTCTCCTGTTCGACTGTATGGCACCTGATCCTCTCTTATATAATATAAAATGAAACCTCTGTCTTATCCTGCAATCCAGTTATGCATTCCAATACAGTTTTATTCTGAATCGCTGCCGGACCTTTGGGTTGTCGGCTGATGAGCTGTGTCGTATTGTGATATCAACAATTTAATTTGTGTAGCGGCAGGCCCCCGCGGTTGTAGGCCCATGCTTGTACTTCTACTGAATGCTAAAATAAAGATTTTTTTAAAAAATACAATACAAAACAAGGGAGGAGAGGATACATCAGTAAAAGACAGTACTAAAGTGCATTTAAGAACAAAATATAAATATAGAAGAGTATCGACTAACTCGCATTACCTTTGATAGAAGGTTTAGGTCCTGCCTGAGACAGCTCCCATGCTTTAGCGCGCAAGAATCTTTTGATACTTTTTTTTTTAAACAGCTTTGGGCCCACTCATTACTTACCATTGGTTGACTTCATTATCACTCTTATTTTCTTGCTTTTGATTGGTGAGCATGAGTGTTTTCTCTTTGTGTTCGTATGTTTCTTCCATGGAGCAAAGACGTTTTGTTCCCTTCATCCACACCGTCTTCCAGGTAAATATGGCATTGGAAAGGGGTTCTCCAAAAAGTCCCTGAAAGTCTGGCAAAGAAGACTCATTTTTATTCTAAAAGAAGGAGACACCTGGTGATAAGAGCTAAAGGGTTTCTGCTCATGCCTTCCTCAAGGAGGAAGAGGAGCAGATGTATGGACAAAGAGAATAAGTGTTGAAAGGTAACTTGCTCCACCCTGATAACCATAAAGTCGAATCTCTATGCTCCTCAGGCCTGTACAAACATACTGACATAAGAGGTTCCTAAGTAGTTGTCGAAGAGGCTCCACACTACATTGCCACTGAGACGTCTGCATCAGGTTCTAGAAATCTTCATAAACCAAGTTGACAGTGACATTACCTTGCTAAGATCCTTACTAACCAAGATTAACCATCTCCTTGTTGACAACCTCTTCCTACATCGCCCTGTTATTGTTGAACATGAGGTAATGAATCGCTGTAACCAGGAACTAGATAACAGTGATCGCTCTAGAAGATGTTATCAACAGCTAAACCATATTTGACCAGTGATCACATGCAGAACAAGGATTATGAAACCAATTTCAAGTGAGGAAGATTTGCAGCATAAGGAGAACCAGTGATATCATTTTACTTCAACTTGTTAGGATAACAACATGGACGACTATTCCATGAAGAAATCTTCTCGGACTTGTCATGGAAATTTTTCCCTTTCCTCACATGTCCACATAATTTATGGTAATGATCCTGACGACACTTACACCAGTCAGATGCTCCTCTGTAACTTAGCAATTAATTCTCCTCCAAATGAAGTAGGAGATGGAAGTGGAATAATTGCGAAGACATTGTATTGTGTCCCTTAGATTTTGTGAGCAAAACCCAAAAAACATAAACTCTGTCATTGCTAGAAAACCTTGAAAGAGGCTTAATGGTCATGAAAACCTCTGTCGGCGTTGGCTATTTGTGGAAGATGTGAATACAAAATGGAAGGAATTGGATGCAGTGCTGCAATACCATGCCCGAGAAGAAACGCTATTTCATGATATGAGAAAGCAGTAAAATCCTGGTTTCCGCCTATGGGTGCCTATAGATGACTGCATGCACAAGCTAAAACATTTGGAGGAAATAAATGAATATTGGCAGGGCAACTGTCATTGTGGCAGAAACACTCGCCATGAAGGTGTTATGAGAGACAGATGTTGCACGTGATGACATTCTTACCACATTTTTTATAATGTGGTCATTATTTCTTTTTTTTCATCAATTGAAAAGATTATATTCTAAAAAAAAAGCTTCATGGACAGTGAGTGGCAATGCATCAATTTAATATTCGTTCTTTCGTTCGTATATCTTTTATTCGGTTGTCATAATTATTTTTTTTGCTATTCATCACTACCACAACAGCAAATCAATTCAAAATCTCAACTCTTATAGAATCCATACTCGACACTTTAAGTGTCTGACTCCAGTTCTCCCTGGTATGGGTCCTTGCTCCAAATGGTAACTGTCTGGCATTTAGCCAACAACAGTGCTATGGCAGAGAAACCTCCTGTCTGGGAAATGAAATCTCTAACAGAGCCTTAGAAAATGAATAAGGTAGATGGATTCGCAACCACTGTGATCATCCTTGATAGTATTCCAATAACCTGGGGCCGGCAGTCAAATACTCCGAGACACATCCCTGCTAGGCGTATAGATTAAGCACCTGCATGGTGGCATTGGGGGCATTCTGTATCTACCTTCAGGCCAAATGACTTCAGTTTCACGAGGGAGTAGAAAAGACTGTGTGTGTATAATGTATCATAATGTATCAGCCTATATATTCTATCCAGGGAGCCATCTCTGGTCTGTTCACAATGATACCTCTGCTTATCTGCCAGTACCCACTCTACATCTTCATGTGAGTAGTTTCTGGTAAGTGTAGTTTACAAAACTCTATGATTGTTCACAATGCTATATGGGCTAGATATAGTATGTTGAGGAGATATCATTTTAACAATGTCAGTCAATGCATTAACTTTCTACGGCTCCTTAGGAAAGGATGGTTAGCAGCTCTCTAATATTATTTTATTTTATTTTATCAATTTATAGGGCGCAACAGCTACCCAAGAAGGGTTTCCCGGCGCCTAGACACAGCTAGAAATAAGGACAGAAAGGAGGGAACTGTGTGAGGTGGTTATTGTTCGTACAGCCAGGTCTTTACAAGCTTTCTAAATCTACAGTAGTTTTCTTCCTTCCGGATGCCTGGAGGAAGCGTGTTCCACAGGGAGGGTCCAAGATAGGAAAAAGATCTGCCCCCTGATCTTGCCCGTTTAAACCTGGGTATACAGAAGCATGCTGCTGTCTGGGACCGGAGGTTTCTCTTTGGCGTGTAGAGGCAGGCAAGGGATTGGAGGTATTTTGGAGCTACTCCTGTTTTTATTTTGAACATGTAGTTCAAGGCCTTGAAGTGAACTCTGCTCTCTATCCTGAGCCAGTGAAGATCCCGACGATGGTTCGAGACTCCAGCGTTCTTAGGAATCTTACATAGGAGTCTGACCGCAGCGTTTTGCGCTACTTGCAGTCGTCCAATGACAGATTTATTTGCGCCTAAATATAGGATGTTGCCGTAGTCAAGCCTTGATGTGATAAGGGCATTGACTACGGTCTTTTGTGTTGACATAGGCAACATCCACAGGATTTTCCTCAACCATTTAGCTATGGTGAGACACAAGCCAGTAACTTTACTGGCCTGCTTGTCCATGGATAAGGCATTGTCCAGTACAAAGCCCAGATTTCGAGCATGGGACACCGGGGTAGGAAAGATGCCCATCTGGTCCGGCCAATGCGCGGGGTTCCAGAGATCTTTGTCTTTTCCCAAAATCAGAATTTCCGTCTTGTCGCCGTTCAGTTTTAACTGGTTTGCTGTCATCCAGTTCAATATTTTTAGTAGTCCTTCCTTAAGTAACGACGGGGAGTGGGGACAAGAATCAGACAGGGAAAAAATGATTTGGGTGTCATCGGCATAGTTCATAAGCGTTAGACCTAGCTTTTCAACAAGTTCTACCAGCGGTTTGAGATAGATATTAAAAAACAGAGGGCTCAGGATGGACCCCTGCGGCACTCCATGAGCTGCAGGTAGGGTGTCTGACACGGCCTGTGCTGATGCGATCTGAAAGGTTCTGTTTGCCAGGAAGGATTTGATCCAATCCAGAGCCTTTCCTCTTACGCCATTAGTGTGTAGCTCTCTAATAAGCGTTTCATGAGAGATGGTGTTGAACGCCGCACTTAGGTCCAATAGCACAAGTGCTACCGTCTGGCCTTGGTCAAGAAGTTTTCTGATATTTTCAGTGACACCTAACAGGGCGGTCTCCGTCGAGAACCCAGCCCTGAAACCAGATTGCGAAGGATGGAGTAAGGAGTTTTCTTCTGCAAAAGTGGCTAACGTGGAGTGAACGTGTCTCTCGAGGCACTTTGAGAAAGCAGGAAGTAGAGATATAGGCCTATAGTTGGCCAGTATTTCTGGGTTAGCATTTGGCTTTTTCAAGAGGGGTGTCACCATGGCATGCTTCCATAAGGCCGGGACAGTGGCGAGGTCGAGGGACAAGTTTAAGAGATTGGCTATGATATTCAAGGACTGGTCATCCAGTTTTTTTATAATTTTAATAGGGATGGGGTCCCTAGGGGAACCGGATTTAACAGTTTTTAGGATTCCTTTGAGATTCTCTAATGAAAGAGTCGGCCAGGATTCCAGTAAGCTTTCGCCCAAAGCAGTGGGTTGAGGCAGGATAGGGTCCGATGGAGGGGGTGGGTCAGAGTCAGAAATTTTAGTATTGATGTCTGAGATAATTTTGTCGATTTTCTCAGTAAAGAAACAAGCTAATGCCTGACATTGTTGAGCGCTTAGGGGGGGTGCAGCAGCTGTAGTATGTGCGCCCGCCAGTTCCTTAACTTTAGAAAAAAGAGTTTTAGGCATGTTAGTTGCTTCAGTAATTGTTTTTGAGACGAAGGCAGCTCTTGCCTTTGTACACGCCGCATGATAATGATTTCTGGCTTCATGATAGCATTTTTTGGCATTAAGGTCGTACTTTTTACGCCATTTACGTTCTAGTACTTTGCATTTTGATTTTTCGGTTTTAAGGCTGTCGTTAAACCATGGGGCCGGGGGACGATGCCTACTCCCTTTGGTGTGAGTAGAAGGCAGACAGCTATTTGCTGCATTTGTTAGCCAATTTTGTGTCTCAATTGCTACGTGGTCCATATTGGAGTTAGGGCTAGGAGGGTTTTGTTTGAGTGCCGCATTTAAAGCATCGATGTCGACTGACTTCCAGTTCCTTCTATTAGTGGCATCAGTGTTTTGTCTCACACTGGGGGAGGGTGGGAAGGAAATGCTAAAGCTGATGAGATGAGATTTCTTAGTCTGTACAACAGGACCCTAATGGGGTGATGCTACCACTTGCTTTTAATTGTGCAGTGTAGTGGAAGGTACACTCAGGAAAACACTTTGGGTATTGTGACCAAGTACAATTCAGCAAGTTGCATCCATGCATTGTGCTGGGCCATCGCAGGCGTCAGAGGATTATTTCTGAGGAGTTCAGGCGAGTACCTATGTTTTTTTTGTTTTATTAATTCTTTTTTATTAACCATGAAAACAAACGCTTCAGTTGGAAACAGAATGGGTATACATATCAGGTGGTTTGCTTAGGCAGATACATATATATATTCATTTTGCACAGCCCCGCGGGACCCTCCTTTCATCTCAGGATGTCAGGGATACCACAAATCACATGAACCCTGGTCAGTGTACCTCCACACATCACTGGCCTTGGTCTCTATAGTTCACCCAGGTCCCCTATATCTTTTCCCATTTGCGTGGGCACCCTCTGCTCTGGTAAATAGTCTGTTTGGCTCCTTGACACCAGTCCAAGTCTTTTCCAGGTCGCCACTGGCGAATACCTATGTTTTAAGCCTGCTTTTAGCACCAGGCACCTTCAGGACTTGCTCATGCATTCCACCTTGTGTACAGTATTTGTCAGTATAGATAGTAGTCGATCCAGTAACAGATTTAGAGGTTGTGGTGATGGAGTCTCCCTTTCTATTGCAAGGTGTGGCCTTGGGACATCTGATGCAGGGGCGGCCTTAGGCATGTGCAAGCTGTGCACCTGCACAGGGCCACCAAACCCCAGGGGCCCCCACGCCAATATATATCCTTAATATAATAATCCTCTGAGGATGGATACATATTTGCGTGGGGCCCCAGGAATTTGGCCGCCTCTGGCTCTGTTCCACTTCCAAACACCCTGACCTCCCCCCCCTCTTCACTGGCCTCCGCTCTCCACCCCGCCCGGACCCCTTCTTCGGGGCCCCCTACCTACGCTCCCTGCCCAGGGCCGCCATGAGCCTAGAGCTGCCCCTGTCTGATGGTAACAGTCATATGCAAACTGAGCCTGTGCTTCCCAGAAGTATTGTTCCCATGTAAGGACCTAAAAACTCCCCTTATTATATGGCAGAGTTAATACGTCCCAACACTGGTGTGGGTGTCCGCCTGCCTATATCAGTCTGATCCAGTGCTTCATTTGTAAAAGAAAGGGTGCCAGCACCCAAATGGCTGTTCAGAAGCCCGTGGCCAGTGCAATAAACGTCAGTGCACCAAATACCAAGGCTGGTAGGCTTAAGTTCACTAACAGACACTCCCTGGCCCTTTATTTCTCCCTTGCAGGTTCCTGCTTTCTCGCTTTGTGGCGGTTTTGCTGTCTTTCTCTTCCTTCTTCTTTCGGACTTGTGCCTTTTCCCTGTCTAGAGCTCTGTAAATATGTGGTGCTGAAAAATAAGTGCTAAAACAACAGTTGATAGACAGAATGCAGAACAATGTCATACATTCACCCCAGTACAGCGATCTGGGCCTAAATCCATATTTTTTTTGCTCACCATGCCATTCCAGTTTGAACCCAGCCATATGCAAATCAGTCTTGACCCTGCGCCCAATGAGAACAGTCCAGCCCAAACTGCCCTCACTCCCTGCCACTGGCTCAAATTAATAAATTATTGCAGATGCAAATACAACCCTAGCCTGCAGGGTGGCCACATTTCTAAGTTGGGCCTGGCTTATAAGATCGAAAGTTTTAAGATGAATAAGTCCAATTATCAATTTTTATCTCTTCATCAAAGCTGCTTTGGTTTAATACATTTTTATCTTTTTATTGTAATAATGATTATTAATGTAATTTTCTTTTTAACTATATTTATTATGTACTGTGTTTTTAAATGTTGAATGCTTTTAAGATATTTCATATCGAATAAAGCTTTGTTGACTGACTGACACAAATTATCTGATCAATTGTGTGAGGAGGTATTTTAAAAAAAATGCATTGTTTAAGGGAATGAAATATTAACAAGCAAGTAATTTGTTCAGGACAGTATTTTTTCATTAGGGCTATTCTCCTAATGAGTTATATCTATTTCACTATTTTTACACTTAATCAGAGAGTGAGACAATTCTTGTCCGACGCCTGTTCTCCCTACCAGATACACACAAATACAAAAAAGGTAAGTGAGCCCCTTACTGGGGAATCCCTCAATGTGGCATCACATACTATTTCATGGATATAATTAAATATGAAGACTAGTCACCTTGCACAAATGTAATAGTGGCATGCTTCATCATAGTGGCTTGACTCAACCAATAATTGGGAGCTCAATATAAGGTTTTTCACCTGGGTAAGTGTAAGGGTAATTTTTTTCTAAGAAAATTACTCTGGGTATGTCCTAAAGATATCTCTTTTTATTCAGAGGGTACCAAGGTCATGGTTTAAAAATAATAATGGAGGATGCGTTATGAAACACAGTTGTTCATACAGCCAGTCAGTCGTGGGTGCCTACATGTTTCAGCAGATTCTAACCAACCCGAACAGGTCGCCAGCTTTCTTCACGGCCCGTAAAATCCCAACTTATACACTTTTAACTATAGAAAGAATGCATTTTTAAGTAGAAACATAAGGCTCTCATAACTGTTCTTTGTCACATAAAACCCTATTTGTTTTTGTGTTGCTATTTCATCAGTAAAAGAGAGAGCAGGCACTTCCCTGAGGTCAAAGTCTCATAATGTCTACAGTTCTTCTTTCTGTATGTTATCATTTTCACCTCTGCCACACTTGTGCAGGATAAATTTGAGTACAAAAAATAAAGCAATTTAATAATCCACATTTGTAAAGCGCACAATCACCCGTAAGGGTCTCTAGGCGCTGGGGGCCGTCGGGAAGATTAAGCAACCTATTGCCCAGAGTCACATGGTGCTGGGTGAATCTGCCACCGGTGCCTGGGATCGAACCATGATCCACAGATTCCGTAGTCAGTCGCCCTGGCCGCGGCGCCACACCTCTGGCCAACTCCAACATCTCATGATGTGCTGACAAAGTTTATGTCCGCAGTCGCAGTTCACTTGCACATGCAAGATTTTACCCTTACTTAGATAATTGACTAGTGAGCGAAATCTGTCAGTAAATAAGCATTTTTTCCCATGAAAACTATCCTGAGACTTCGATATGCCCTTGGTTTGACAAGAGACGAACAACAGGGGGATACCCAAATGACCCTTCAATACCTGGATAAAGCACAAATTGTTATACAAACAAGAGATGGTATCAAAGGAAAAAATGCAAAAAAATATATAAGTAAGTCGAGTACTTTTAATTGCTCTCTTAAAGATGACTATTTGTAAATCATGATTATATCTTATACATCAACACGGGCACTGATACCCATCAGCAGTTGAAGAAAACCACTCAAAACAAATATTTACACATACATAGTGAGGTTCCGTGATTCTGAACCCGTTCAATAAAGGTTGTCGTATCTAGACGATTTTGGTATCCGCGGACGGCAAATGACGAGTGCGGTATGTACAAGTGTTTTCGTCATAATCGATCAATGGGAACACTACGTATTCAGGGATTCTGTTCGAACCTAAGGGTTCCATTTTGTGTACGGCAGCCATTTTGTGGTTGCCCTCACATAGGCCGATGACTACGGCCGAACGAGTCTTTGGGACACGTACACCTTTAGCTGACTATTGTGTGACCTGAACGAACTGACTCCCTTGCCCGAAGCTGACCTTGTTGAGCCAGTTCTTTGTTAGGCAGCTGGTCAGATACAGATCAAAGAGCAGGGCATTGCTGAGTTTATGGTACATGCATACACCCTTCTATCTTGCTTCTCATCTGTTTATGTTCCTTCCTTTTTATGGCTTAATTGTGGTTTGGGTTGAGGTCCATTTATTATGGGTTCATCCGGCCTGTCCGAGCAAGAATGTTGTATTTTGCTTAGTCATTTCTGGTGGGCTGGACAACCGAAAGTGGGTTCGTCGTTATGCGATACGTTTGAAATGTCACTGTTCGATTGGTCTGTTTGTAAATAATTGATGCTATTCAGGAATGTGATTTTTTGCATAAAAGACGATGTCTCGCTCTACTAAATTGTGCAGTCTCTAGCGAAACACCCGTTTTGAGCTTCGTAGACCTCTGTTCCTGGTTGCAGCCAATAAATGTGGTCTTTGACGTCACCGAGAAGTGTTCTGTGTCTCCGTTTGCCAAGGCAGGGGAACTCGAAGACATCTGGAGTTTTCCCTGGTGCTGCTGGGTTCTAAAACCCGGTTCTTCAGTTGGCACCCAACGTGGGGCGGCTTCAGCGGTACCAGTCCAAGCCTGAAGATCGTGAGGAGCTTCGTGTGAAAATTCTGGAGGAAGGCCTGCCACTTCAGCGACCCCTGTATGTCGTCGTGGTCCGAAAGTCTTTGCTGCGAGGTTCCCCGCTTTCCGACGGCTACGAAGGACTGCTGCCCTGACTGTCACCCTGTCTTGGAGCATTAGACAATTTGTAGTGCGAGACAATAGGCGGGTCTTCTGGCGACGCCATTGACATTTCAGTTAAGTATGAGTAGAGCGTCTCCCAGTCCTTAGTTTTGTTTTGGGTATCCCCTTGGGATCTTTGATTTGGGACTTGCAAGCCCCAAAGCCGAGGGACTCGTGTATTTGCAAGGCTATCGTCTTTGATATTCCCTTGAAGTTTGAAGCTAGACTAGTGAGCGAAGATGCCTGGTCTTAGCAGACTTGGAAAGATATTTTGTTGTGGTTGTAATAGAGATTCCCGATTGGAGGACTCGTGTCCGGTTCCTCCGATTGGAGCTCCGACCGATGAGCTCTATTTAAAACACGGTGTGGGCCCTATCACGTATAATGAAGTATGGATTAGGTATACCAGGAAAGATGGTGTTCTACAATGGCCCCGATACGGTAGCTTTGAAACTGAGATTTTAGATAATCTAGAAGTCAAACTGTTCAAGAAGAAAGTCCGGCCGGCGATGTTTGACTCTTTCTGCCTTTGGCGAAAGGAAGCCAAACAGAAAGAAATTAAGTTAGCGAAGAGAAATAAAGGAGAACGAGGTATGTCAATGGTGCAAGCTGCTATACAGTTTAGGGATAATGAAGAAGAACAAGAGAGCGAACAGTTGCTTAGGCAACGTAAACTGGTGATAGATGAGTGCTATCCTGCTTTGCCACCTCAACAGCAAGATGAAAAGAAAGACCTTGAGAAAGATCCTTTGGTGGCACATTTGTTGAGTTCGCCACCCCCTTATGTGCAGAGTGCTACAGCACCTCCGCCACCTTTAGTTGCACAACCTCTGGTTGCTTTGCTTCCTGTGGTTCTACAACAGCCAGCTCCTCTTCAGTTGGCTCCTATTCCTTTGGCGCAGCCTTCTCAAGGGCCGCCGACTTTGCTACCTCCTTCGTCTGCTACTCCTACGCCTGTATTATCTACTCCTTCTGATACTGCTCCTGTGCATGTTTCTGCTCATCCTGTCTTTCCTCCTGTTCTGTTGTCAACTTCTCCTTCTGTTCGACCGAGAATGACTGATACTGTTGCTGGTTTCTTTTCTCCTCTTCTTGGGTCGTTAAGTATGACCCCTATTGCAGAGCGTAAACAATTGCGTAGTCAATTGCCTGGTCCTGTTGAACGTTCAGTCTTGGATCATTTAGAGCGTAAATGGGTTACTTACCCTTTGCACTATAGTTTTGAGTGTGTCATGGATGTTTTCCGTCAATGGGAAGCACCGACGCAGAGATATGTTTTTGGGACAATGTGTGCTTTCCTTCGTGAGGAATGGGAAGATGGTGAATTAGGACGAGCTCCGCCTGAGTTGTTCTGTATACAGTCTGAGTTTGCGAAGGGAACTATAGTTGGTATTGATGTTGAGAAAGCAGTTGCGACATTGTTGTCGTTTAGGAGTGAGTCTCCTTCTAGGTCATTGTTTGAGCCTGATTCTTCAGTTAGGAGAAAGGCGCGACAATATCCGATGAGAGAGGTTACCCCGGTTTGGAGACCGGGTGATGCAAATGCTAATCCAGCTATTCCGCCACACTTTCAGCGTGTTTGGGTACCTGTTCCATGGAAGCTAGTTGACGTTTTGGCCCTTAAGCAGTCTTTGCCTGATCCACGTAAATATCACAGACTGCGGATTCATGTATTATGAATCTGGCCGACATAGACTTGTTCTTTGGGAATGTTGTTCCATAGCCTATATGGGGAATAATTCGTCATACGGATCATGCGCAAGAGTTAGGTGATACATGGAATAATATTAGGGCCGCAAATGCTAGACAAGTAGGTGGTGCTATACCAGAGGATTTAGTTGCAGACCTCCCTGGTAGGATTGTTAATTACATTAAAACTTTAATGCCTGCCGTGAGTGTTAATTGGGACAAGTTGTCTGCGTGTAAGCAGAAGAAAGACGAAAGTGTGTCCGACTTTTTCACTAGGTTCGAAGAGACGTTTGTCGATCATAGTGGTCAGGACATGAGTACGGAAGGTGGTCAACGGTTGTTCGTTAACAAGTTTGTGCATAATTTGCTTCCTGAGTTGTGCAATCAATTGAAGGATTCTGAGAGTGCTTGGGCCGCTTCTTCGTCAGCACAGATTTTGGCTACTGCCCAGTACTACGAGAATAGGGATAAGGATGAGAAAGAGAAAGCGGATAAAAAGACTAAAGAATTAAAGACTAAGGTTCTTTTACAGCAAGCGTATCCGCCTCATAATAATCAGCGCGATTATTAGCAACCTCAGCAATATCAGAGAAACTCGCAAAGGTTCGAGTCTTCTCAACAGCGTTTTCCTGTAGGCCCTAATCAGTGTGCGTATTGTAAAGAAGAAGGTCATTTCAAGAATAGTTGTCCGGTTCTGTTGCAGCGTACGAATGGTGCATCTGGCGTGAGAGGTCGAGGTGTTCAGCAGGCTCCTAGAGGTAGAGGACGTGGTGTGTTTTCTCAGAATGCGCGTTCCTTGCCTCCACAGAATTCTATGAATAGCTTTGATCAGCAGAATGGTGCGTCTGGTAGGACGGCATAGTACTACGCGGACAATTACTACGTCGAAGGTGAGAATATGGATGGTAATGATTGCTAGGACAGCCATAGACAAAGAGAGGGAGTTGTTTCAGTTCCAGTAGATCAGAATGGACCTTATGTTGAAGTGATTGCATCAGGTGTGTCAGAGCCTTTTCTGTTGGATACTGGTGCTGCAAAGAGTTCTATCATGCACTCTAAACTCCCTGGCGCACCTTTGTCTGGCTTAACAAATGTTTCAGTAGGTTTTTCTGGCGCCCCGGTTACGAATCCGATTTCCAGTCCGTTGTCTATTTCTGTTGGACCTTGTGAATTCGAAGCACCCCTCATTCTGACGACAGGTTGTGGTGAGAACTTGTTGGGATTAGACTTGTTGAAAAGAATGTATGCAACGCTACATTGTTCTCCTTCAGGAGTACAGCTTAGATTAGGTAAGAGAGTGATCTCTCCGATGTATTTATCTAAAGATAAACTTCCAGCTGAATTGTCTTCTCTCTGATTCTCTTTGGGCTACTGGTCCAAACGATGTGGGTCTTTTGGAGATTCCACCATATGTTGTGACGTTGAAAGTGAATGCTAGATTGCCACGTATTCCCCAATATCGAATTTCTAGTGATGGTGAAAGAGCACTCTTGGCGATCATCTATGATCTAATTGAGAAAGGTGTGATTGAGGAAACGAGAGGTAATGTGTGCAATAGTCCTGTTTTGCCTGTTCTGAAAAGAACTGATTCTTCAGAGCCTCCTGTATACAGGTTTGTGATCAATCTTCGCGAGGTGAATAAGATCGTAGTTCTGCAATTTCCAGTTGTACCTGATATCACTGCTTTCTTGACTTTGATTCCGGCTTCAGCCACGTGGTTTTCAGTGATTGACTGGAAGAATGCTTTCTTCAGCATCCCGATTGCCGTGGAGAGTAGAGATATTTTTGGCTTCTCTTTAGGAGGCCGAAGTTTCCGGTTTAAGGGCGCTCCTCAAGGCTATTGTGAGAGTCCATCCAGCTATAGTCAGGCTTTGAAAACACAACTTGATTTGATTGTTTTACCTGATGGTGCTGCCCTTATTCAGTATGTTGACGATCTATTAGTTGCGGCTGACAATGAAGAGATCTGTAAAGAGGCTACTTTGTCGTTGTTGCGTCAGTTGTCTGACTTCCATCATAAGGTTTCTCTTTCGAAGTTGCAATATTGTCGACAAGAAGTTACCTACTTAGGTCACCTCTTATCGAAGGAGGGACGAAGACTGACCCCAGAAAGAATTCAAGCGATTGCAAAAATGAGTGTGCCTACGACACAGAGACAAATGCGTGCTTTTCTGGGTATTACATCGTACTGTAGTGGATCTCTAATTTTTCCTTGCTTGCGAAGCCTTTGATACTCCAAATCCTATTCCTTGGACTGACGAATGTCAGAAGAGCTTTTCAGAATTACGCGATGCGTTGTGTTCGGCTCCTGTGTTGGGTACTCCCGACTACAGCAAGCCTTTTACACTGTATGTCCACGAGAGAGAGGGATGTGCATTGTCAGTTTTGACCCACCAGTTTGGCGATAAGCAACGTCCATGTGCGTATTTTTCGTCGACTTTGGATCCGGTAGCTAGAGCGTTGCTGAGTTGTTTGAGAGCTACAGCAGCAGCGGCTGTCTCGATTCGACAGTCTGCTGGTTTGGTGATGGATAATACGTTGGTTGTGATGGTTCCACATGCAGTGGATACCTTGTTGAATCGCACCAAGACACAGCACTTAACTAGTGCTCGGTTGTCAGGTTACGAATTGACACTCTTAGCGAGTCATGTGCATATAAAGAGATGCAACACGTTGAATCCAGCTACGTTGTTGCCTATTTCAGTTGAGACAGATGTTTCTGAACAGCATGATTGCTTCCTTAGGACAGAGGAAGAAACAAAAGGGAGGATAGTGTTGTGTGCTTATCTAGGATCCTGATCGATACTGTGACCTTATGCCCCTATTCGGCTATAAATCTATTTATTCCCTATATTGGCATAACCGTTCAAGTGCGATATTCAGAAACTCATCTCTGGCCTCACACGAACAGAGCCACATTCCAGAATAGTTTTCTCTGCCACTTCCTTTGCAACCAATTAGTGCAATGACAGAGCAGAAGTCACTATCTGAGATTCCTAGATTAACACTCTGAGTTCTTCAACAAGATAAAAACTCAGCAAACCTGGAAATCCCCGCTTGCTGTGTTTTGATTAGTAATAGAACTCTAATGAGCAACTGATAGCGATCACTTCCTAGTGACATCTTTAATTGACGTCTTATGTCCAGCAAACTTACGTCAAACATGGCACCTTTCAGGTATAAATATTACCAACGTTGCCTTAAGCAAACGCTGTCTGCTGTCTGCTGTTCACTGTCTCGTTGCTGTCTGCTGTTCGCTGATGCTGCCAGCTGTCTCGCTGCTGCTGAAGAAGCTGTCATGCTGATGACACCATAGCTGCTATCGCTACTGCTATCGCTGCTAACTGGCGATCGATGGTGTGGTGAACTTAGGAGCTGAACAGCCGTCCCCTGCGAAGAGCCCAGCAGATGCAAGCTGCCCGCGGACGCTGTCCCCCCTCCTTCTCCTCCTCGACGCGCTGAAGAAGAGACGCTGTCTTTCTCCTGCCGAGAAATCCAGCTCCAGCGTTTCTGGTCTCCCCTTGCGGGTGACTGGGATACCGAGTTTCCCTGAAGGAGATACCAGACCTCCATCATTCTATTCAGAGGTATGGTGTTGACTAAACCCTTAGTGAGAATTCTTGAAGCAAACCTTGGCAAAACCAACTTAACTTAAAGCTACTTACTTACTCCCCTCCCGAGTATTAGACTTAGGTCAGGTACACTGGGGTAGGCGTAGTTAGAAGCACCAGTTGAGTAATTTAGCCTAATGTATATATGAATGTATATATGTTTTATTACTTTTAAACCATTGTATGGCTAAGAAACCATATCAATGCTTTTACAGTATTATCTCGCAATACTTATCTTACTGTACGTACTTTTTATAATAACAAGTCCTGCAATTGTGGCAATTCATTTCTCTTGTACGAGAAGAAAGACTGTTCAATAAATGTTAACCCTTTATTGACAAACGCCCGTCTCTCTGTTCTCTACATATTGTGAAAGTAAACTGCACCAACCTGACTGAGTAAAATAACTGTCTATTGTTTCACACGACCCTAGAGATTGACTCTTGATCTGAGGAGCAAAGTTGTCATGTTGCACGGTTGTTGGAAAACTGAATCCCTTCTTGTCTGTGCCAGGGAAGCTGATCACTTCCTATTTCAGTCAAGAAAGTTTCCAGTGACCTCTGAGCTAGTTGGTAACAAACCCAATTAAGTTTAGCATAGTCAGTGGAGGCCTGGAAGATCCGCACTTCTACGTCGATACTACTGTTTATGTTATTCCAATGCGCAGGGCCTAGTGGGAAACTAGGAACTACACTACATGGCGCCCAAACGTTTGGTAAGGCGATAAACTAACGCAAGACGTTAGAGTAACTCAGTCGTGCATATTTCACACAGACCCCTTTCTCCCGTAAATACTCCAATAGACGCCTGGAGTGGGTGAAAGGTTAAAATCCGCCCGAACTCAGTAGGAAGAGATTCCTATGTAAAGCTCTGGTTTATTCAACGTTGAAGGATACAGTGTTCCAAAATATTGTGCACCTAATCTTTGTCTCCTTGGAGACCTACTTTGCAAACCTTGCATTTACACAATGCCAGGAGAAAACGGAACCACTGGGGCCGCAGCAGATGCGACTCAGCAGGGTCCCGACACTACTACTGACCCGGATGCAATAATCATCCCGGCACATTTAAGAAAATCTATAACTTTAAAACTTATAGAAAACGGACTGACACCACAAGGTGGTACAGTAATTTTCGTGATAGAGGCTCACGAATATCGGCAGACAGAGGTATTCTATTCATGGATAAACTTTCCAGCGGCAAACGCTAGAACAAAAGAGTTTCACTATTACAAAATAGAGGAACCTCCGGAAGAGTACGCTCCTTTCGAGGAGACTGAAATCCCACTAAAATTCCAAGAGCATCTGCTCTGGTTTAATGGCGCCCTAAAACATAATGATCATATTACCAGGCTCGGTCCACTAGGTAGACCAGGAGCAACGTGGCCGGTTCTAGCCAGCTACACACCACATCCGGACATTGCAAAAATGTCTAGGGAAGAGCTGTTAGTACAGCTAAAAACACTTATAAAAATACATAGGCAATTAGTCCAATATGTAATGCGGACTGCAACAGTCCAACCAGCTGTTAATGTACAACAGCTGACCCCTCATCAGGGGAACACTAATAAAATTACACCACAGAACATACAGTCATGTCTTGGTAAAACACCTGTAAAACGGGAACAAATTCCTTTCTGGTTAGCACAGAAAATCACTCAAATAGAGGCAGTATTTCCTGATACTACCCCTATTGAGAAACACAGAATCTTGACAATCTGCCTTCCTATGGGAATTGCACTGCACGTGGAGGACTGTGACACTTGGGGTACAGTCTTTGCTTCCATTTACACAAAAACACATGGTGTTCCGTCTATGGCGGTAATACCAGAAGTGCTAAAACAGATTCAAAATGAATACGGTCCAGAGCCCGCTTTAAATCTTGGTATGAAATTACTGAAAGACTTCAAGCAGGTCTCGGCTATATTATTAGCCAATATAAAAGGAGAAGCAGCATCTGTGGCGATTCGCCAGAAGTTGAAGGAAACAGATATAAAAGATCAGCCAGTTGAGCTTGCCAAAATCATAGAAAAATGCTATGAAGAATTAGGTAGAGACAGCTTGGGTGGAAAACCAGTAAAGCCCCAACTGCTCGAGAATCCTGAAGAATTATTTATTAAAAATAATTCAAACACTCCTAAAAAGAGCTGGGATGGAAATAAACAATCCACTCCCAAGGAAAAAGTTTTCCAGTCCAGAGGAAGGTCTCCTCGACGGAGGGAAAGAACTCCGACTCGAGAACACCAGTCTCCCCAGAGGGAGCCCTCTGAGAAAAGATATAACCTTAGAAATAGGGATAATCTGAAAAAACCTGATAGATATCAAAGTATTGATACACGTCCCTCTCGATCTTTTTCGCAGAAATCAGAAAGAAGAGGACGGTCAGACCCAGGAGAGCACACCAAGTCCAAGGACAAGGAACCTGCTCAGAGTAAAAAATCTCAATTTCCAAAAAAGAAGGTAGCCAGTATTAGAGTAATCAACCATGCCGAGAATACTGAGGACACAGTTGAAAAACGGGGAGTGGGCATTGACAATGTTGGACAGTGCAGCAGAAATCAGTATAGCGCGCAAGATCTTGATGAGTCATCTGGAGACAGTGGACACGAATGAATACATTCAGGTTGAAACTGCCGACACCAGACTTAGCGAGCCCCATAAAATATACGAAATAACATTGCGTATAGAGGGTGATAAGACTAGGAAAATAAGAGGTCTATTTTGGGATAAGCTCTCAAAAGGCTATGATATTCTGTTAGCTGAAAAAGATTGGCCCCCAGAGTTTGTCAGGGAGTGCCCTCGTGCGAAGAAGTGATTATGCCTGCCTTCTCGAATCACATTCCGATTCACAAAAAATATACATATGCAAGGAAATGGGCAGTAGCCCAGGCACCGGCATTATATAAAAATCATGTAGGATGGGATGAGGACTCACCTCCCCACAAAATCCAATTAAAAAGTGAACCAACTGCCCAACGGCAGTATCCCATTAAGCAAGAAGCTAAAAAACAAGTCAGGAAGATTCTAGATCAACTTGAATACCAGGGGGTGATTGAAACATGCACCTCTCAAATAAACAATCCTTTGTTTCCTGTCTCCAAGCCAGACAATTCATATCGTCTAGTTTTGGACTACAGACACCTTAATGCATGTTGTAAAACTTTTGCAGTACAAAACTCGCATAGTGCAGCCCTAATGAATAACATAGTTAGGAAAAAATATAAAACGACATTAGACATATCTAATGGTTTCTTTTGTCAAAACATTGCACCGGAAAGCAGATATTTGACCGCTTTCTCTGCATTTGGGTCGCAGAAAAAATTCTGTCGACTCCCACAGGGGTTCAAGAACAGCCCAGGACTATTCTCAGCTAGGGTAACAGAGTTACTACAAATATATGATGATGAGGCATTATCTTACGTAGATGATATCTATCTCACAGACGACGATTTGGATACTCACTTGAAAAGAGTGAACACCAATATACTTGGGTTCGCAGCAGAGGGTTACAAATTCAACTTTAAAAAGTCTCGAATTGCCCATCTGACAGTACTATTCTTAGGGTACGAATTATCAAGTGAAGGAAAAAGCCTAGCGGACAACTTCTTAGAGAAGTGCGCGGTACTCCAAGCTCCAAAAACGCTGAAGAATTTACAATCCATACTAGGTTTTCTGAATTTCGGAAGAACTTACATTCTAAATTACGCAGAGAGGGTTAAACCTCTCTACAAACTAATTAAACCTGATTTTAAACAAATCAAATGGACTCAAAAACACACAGAAACAGACATGTTAGCTAAAACTAAATTAGATACACGTAACAACACACGCGGTCTTGTAATCGGAGTCATCCCAGGAAGATGCGGATTCACGTACCTAACCTCTAATGAGGGAGAAAAGGTACCTATTTCAATTAAATCTCACTTGTACTCACAAGCAGAAAAAGCATTCAGTCTCACAGAAAGAACTGTGAAAGCAGTGCAAATTGCATTAGCAAATGAACGAGAACTAGCACACGGCAAACGGCGCTATTCAGCCCAGTAAACCTGCCTACAGTGTCACTGGATCCGAAATGGATACAGTGTGTAGATTCTCTAGGAGCGGACGATGTGAGATACTATTTCGCTCCGCAATTCGAAGAACTGAATGATTTAGAATATGAAGAAGAATATCCTCTGCCAATCGAACTTCTGCCTCTCCCACAATACGCCTGTATAATCTATACAGATAGATTTGTACAGCATTTCAACGTAGAGAGCAAATCCTACGATGCAGCCTGTGCGATTGTTAAAGGTCGTTGGCTGTGCGGTAAATTCAAACCGAAAGTAACAAAAACTGAATCATTGAGGAAATGTTCGGCTCAGAGAGCTGAAATCAGATCTTTAAAGATGGCGCTCGAAAATGCAGAACGTGAATTCCCGACACTAATCGTGTGCGATTCTCATTTATGCGTCAACTCTTACAATAATAAACTGCAGAGTTGGATTGAAAACGATTACAAAGATGACACAGGTGCCACAATAAAGCATAAATTGCTCTGGAAACAGGTAGTTCTTTTACAGAAAGAACTACAAAAGACTCACGTGATACACGCACAGAGTCTTCAACGTGATGGCGTTCACGTTGGAGGGAATTCATTGGCTAATGCAGCCACAGCGGAAGCAACTAAACCGGCTTCCGTAGCCACAAAAAAGCGTACAGAAAAATACATAGACGGGGAAACCATGCTGGCAGTAAAAACGACCGTAAAAGGCGACTGTGCAGCACTGCCCATGAACTATCCACTCAATTATGCATACATAATCGATGCAAACTCCGTTCCTTTTGCTCGAATCCCTGGAGTGGGGGATAGGGTAATTCCAAACAGGGACCGGAGGGGCTTCCTCTTACTGGAAGCACACATGGGGTTGGGTCTGAGACAACAAACAATTAAAGACTCTCTGAAAGAATTACAATCAGAGTATTGGTGGCCTGAAATGAGCATAGATATTCAATGTTTTGCTCAAAATTGTGAAGACTGCAACAGAGATCGCAGTAATGAACAGGCCAGTGTAGTTTCAGGAACCCTGATAGACAGCATAAGGCGGTCTATCTGCGCAATGAAAGAAGAGAAGCGCGTCCCATTGTACATCCTTAAGGCTAAACACACTTAAATAATGTAGCCTCCAGCGCTCGGCTGACGCTAGAACTGTTATAAGAGAGATCTGCGAGTCTATATCGGCACATACGCAATTACCACGTTCCATTCTGACCAGGGTCCTGCTTTTAGCTCTCGAGCTTATAAGGAGGCCATGGCCAGCATGGGAATTGGGTTGCGGTATTCTTGTCCGTCGCACCCCGAAGGGAATAGTGTGGTTGAAAGAAAAAAACGGGACATAAAGCGATCTATAACAGCGAAGGTATTAGGTTCAGGCGCTGGGTGGGTCAAACATCTAATAAGTGTCCAGATCAGTCTTAATAACTTGCCAAGAAATTCTCTAAAAGGTTTCAGCCCATACGAACTATTGTTCGTAATTAGAATGAACATTCAGGACCTCGATAGTCAGATATCAGTGGTACAAGAAAAAACAACAGACTTTGACATCAGTAGTATAGGAATGATACCTTTCATCACCATTCATTTTTTGACAAGTGGGAACGCCCCGCGGAAGTGACGTAGGAGCCGGATATCCCTCCCCGGATGTCCCTCCCCGGATATCCCTCCCCCGGAAGCCCCTGGCAGGAAGTCTGGGGCCGGAAGGCCATGACCGGAAGCCCCCGGCTGGATTTCCTGGGGTGGAAGGCCAGGGTCGGAAGTCCAGGGGCCTGAGGACGCCCCCCAGAGGGACCGTGGTGAAAGAGGGGGCCGGTGTAGGCAGTGAGTGTCCTTCACATGTGAATTAATGGCTGTGTGTAAGGGCTGTAGTAGAGGGCTGGTGTGAGGTGGCTAGGGTTAGCGCCAAGGCAGCCAGTAGGGCCTACAGGGGTGTTTAGGGCTGTGGGGTGGCTGAGCAGAGACTTAGCTGGGGGCTCCGTGCTTGTTGGGGGCAGCAGGGCCATGTCTGGGCATGCATGGACATGTCTGGACATGTCCATTGGCTAGTAGAGGCTGTAGGTGGATGTTGGTGGAGTGGCGTCGTGGTCCATCTGCGGAATGGGAGCCCTAGAGTGTTGCAGGGTGCTTTTGGGGCAACAGGCCAGCCCCCAGGAGGCGTGCCTGTGGCCTTTGGAGTTGCTGAGTGGTGGTCTGATGTGTGGTGGTGTACCATAGGCATCAGGGACCGGAAAGCCCAGGGTCCTAAAAGAGGAGGGTGGTAATTTTGCCGCCTAATTTTAAAAAGTCTCTGGTCGAAAATGACAGCGTTTATGAAAATAAAAACATGTGTTATGCATTTGTCATTTCTTTTACATATATGGTAATGTATTTGGGGTGATAAACATGGTCAGCTTGTAAAGCAGCAGCAGGGGCTTGACAACATGGCCAGGCAGCGTTCTGTAACACTCAGTCATGTGTAACATAAGGCACAGCCAAAAGTTGAAATGCACAATGTGAGTGACAATTACTAAAAGAAACGTTTTTAAAATCACTGATGTAGAATGATAAGGCAAAATAAAATACATAGGGATGACAATTTTGTGTATTGTGTTTTCTTTCTAAGGGTGCGTAATGTGTTGGAGTATATTAATATGGGTCAGTATGTAAGGGGTGGCCCACCTATGAGTGTGTGTGGCCGGCCTGATAAATATGGTATTCTTGTACAACAGGTACATTCTTCAACAATATGGTTAGGTATATTTTTTATAACAGTAACACAGGCTGATCCCCAAACCAGAAAGGCGGCAAAACGATGGAAAATGTAAGTTTTTTTTCGCGCTTAAAGACACGGAGAGACTTCTGCGTTGGGCGGCAGCTGGCATGGCCTGATAAGCACAGTTCAACAGTGAATGTGTGGCGCGAAATATTCACAGGGGCCTCATAGAAGCCCGGTTAGTGAAAGCATGACATTTTAAAAACGCTTACTATTACATTTGAATGTGGGCAGAGAAAAAAATTGAAGGGTATTACCTAAACTATCTCTCAACCATTTTTAGACACTTAAAATAGGACCTATCATCAGAGTGCAACAGATACTAGGGTACAGCTTTTCAAAGGCTACTCATACATGCAAACTTTCTGCTACATGTTCCCGCCAGTACGGAGGACGACCCGCCTGGGCTTTTATCAGATCCTAGCAGGTATAAAAATGAGGACCCAACTTAAGACGCACACTGGCACCCTGACAAGTCTTTTGGACCACCTACCAGCATTTGGCGAGTGAACAAGCAGCGACAGAAGATCACGAGGAGAACATGGCACACCCTGGCAGAAGTTCTGCTGATAATACCAGCTCTATACTTAATGTAAGTAGTTATGTATATTTATAACAGTGTATAAACTATCTTATGCATTACTTAACTCTAGACAAGGAATAAAATGTGAAAAAACTATACACAAATGGCAACATATTACTATGTCAGAGAGGCTTAGCAGTTTAAGGAGGGAAAACATTTTTTAAAAACAGTGACTGTTACACTTACCTTAAATGTAGATTGTCTTCAGGATCTGTACTCTTGTACTTGATGCATGGCCGGGTAAAAGGGATCCTTTAAGGCTTGTGTTAGTAGTGGTAATTTGAGGCAAGACTATGGATGGCGTAGAGTAGGGATGTGTTATTAAAAAAATATAAGCCTTTAGGGTGGGGCCCGCCTACCGAGGCTGCTCCGGACCCCTCCGGACCACCTCAAGGGCTCAGGGTCTATGCGCAGTGTAGCAGCCCCCCAGGGTGGGGTCCTTTACAATACTCTGGGGCTATGGGCTGGCGGATCCTAGCGACATACCCTAATTCTTTTTTTTTTTTTTTTTTTTTTTAAATCGGCAGCATGTCAGAGGGGCTGGGACCATCCGAGTCTACCATGTGGCCTCAGTCCTGCCCCGCGACATCTGCTATGCTATGGGGGCAGCTGGAAATGAGCGCGAGGCGCAGAGCGTCTGCAAATCGCTCTGAGCCCCAGCGAACCGCCGCCACATGTCCAGCCATGCTGCTGGACAGACGGGGTCCTTTTCTTTTGAAAAATAAATTTTGCAGTGTCAGGGGCGGCGGAGGCTGCCCCCTTAAGGCCTCCGCCGCCGCTCGTATCTCCTTCGCGCTGTGGCTGGCGCTGGCGCCCCGACCCCCACCGACAGGGAGAGCTCGGCGGATGACGGCTGTCCACAGCGGGCGCAGCGTTGGCAATGAGCGCGAGGCTCAGAGCGTCTGCAAATCGCTCTGAGCCCCAGCGAACCGCCGCCACATGGCCAGCCATGCTGCTGGACAGACGGGGTCCTTTTCTTTTTAAAAGTAAATTTTGCCGTGTCAGGGGCGGCGGAGGCTGCCCCTTAAGGCCTCCGCCGCCGCTCGTACCTCCATCGTGCTGTTGCTGACGCTGGCGCCCCAACCCCCAACGACAGGGAGAGCGCGGTGGATGGCGGCTGTCCACAGCGGGTCACAACGGTGAAAATGAGCGCGAGGCTCAGAGCGTCTTCAAATCGCTCTGAGCCCCGCCCGCTGGCCCAACGTCATGATGGGGGCGGAAGTGCTTTAAGTGCTGCTTCCGCCCCTATCATGGCAGCGCTGTATGCGCAGAGGGCACCCTTTTTTTATTTTTTATTATTTATGCATTTTTATATAGCGCGGACTTTACCCGAAGGCGCCAGAGCGCTTCACATTAGGAACAGAAAAGAAACATAATGAGAAACATTACAAAAGAGCAGATTACAAAAGCATACGTTACTTACATGAGGAAAGTGACAATTGTGAGCAAACAAAATACCTGAGGTACTAAAAATTGTGAGCAACCAAAAATACATGATCCTATAAGCCCCAGCCAAAAATACCCTGAGCCTATAAGCCCCAGCAACAAAGAGCGAAGCGGTCCCCCAAGCATTTAATAACATTTTTTGCTGGTGTGAATGCTGCAGCAAGCCCAATAGTTTTTAAAAGGTATATCAGGATATATTTTAACATGTACCTTTATTAGTATTTTAATATTGTATTATTTATTTATTTATTTATTTATGTATACATATATAGATATATATTTTTTTTTTTCCCCCTTGCGCAGGATTTTCAAGAGCTCACCCTGGCTGATGAGGAAAATGCTGCTTTTGCCCAAGGTGGGTGTATAGAGTCAGTCTTTTCTAGAAATAGTAGTAATACACTCTTTTTGCATTTTTGTAAATGTCTTTTCTATATGTTTTTTCTTTTTCAGACGTGGACATGGATATGCTACTATCCTTTGACATAATTCAGCAACAACTGGATGCTGAGGAGCGGGAGAAGCAACAAGCTTATAATACGCCTATTGTCGGTAAGTACATGAGTACAGGATATGTGTGTGTGTGTGTGTGTGTGTGTGTGTGTGTGTGTGTGTGTGTGTGTGTGTGTGTGTGTGTGTGGGTGTGTGTGTGTGTGTGTGTGTGTGTGTGTGTGTGTGTGTCGTGTTATATATATATATATATTTACATATATATTTTTTTCTTTTTAGGGGCTGCGTCCTATGCTGTGAATCAGTGTACCCCGGAAATCCCTGTGAAAGGAAGAGCCTTGAAAAGGTCAGCAACAGTTGTTAAAAAGGGGCCACCTCCTGAGAAGAGGGTTCGGCAAACAGCACCTGTCATTAAAGGCGGATCAGCTACGGGGGGAAAAAAAGATCGGCAACCAACACCTGTGCTTAAAAAGGTGTCGCCTATGAAGAATCGGCCCCCACAAAAGCGGCAAGCAGGTGAGCTTTTAACAGTAGTGACTTCTTTTTAAAAGCATGTTTTACTCTGATATAGTGTAAAGTAGAATAGTCCACCACAGGTGTATGTAAGAAACTCCACTGTAATTATTGTTACATTTATAATATTATAGTTTTTGATATATATTATTGTTACCCCTGTAGAAGCAGTGAACCCTTTTGCGGAAAGAAGAGATCCAGGCAATGGTGGTCATTTATCAATACAGCTAAAGGACATCACAAATGTGGGACAAAATAAAGCAAAGGAAACAGCTGTTGAGCCCGCTGAGGCCCAGAGGGACAACATATACCAAGGTATACATTTATCCAAACGTAGTTGGCATCAAATTTCTGCTAAACCTGTTGGAGAGACTGTTGAAGATGTTAAAAGATCTAAAGTAAAGCCTTCATGTGCGAAAAAGTTAAAGCTGGATCTACCATATACTCCGGTTATTCAAAATGACCCCAGAGGTTTAGCTAAAAGAAAATCATCTACACAGTTGTCTAGGACTGCCTCTTTCTCACAGATTCCTAGTGTTCTAGCGGATGGGCAGGGACACGTGGACATTCCTGCCACAGAAAGCTCCATACAGCCTGTGACCGGTCATAAACAGAGAGTTAAAGGAGTGAGGTCTAGACAGGGCAAAAATGCCGAAACAAACAGAGTCTCTGATAATCTACAGACTGATCTTGAGAGTAATAGGGCCCCTATAGCAAATAATGACACTGTTATCAACGTGGAGGATGCTGAAAGTAATGACCCAGAACAGGCTTTGCAAGCCTGTCTTATAAAGATTCTTCAGGATATGTCTAGATTAACAGAGAGTTCTGAATTAGCACCCACAGAAGCGTCCGAACTGCTCTCAAAAGGGAGTTATGAGGAATATAAAGTCCCACCACCCAGCCCCGCCTCACCGCAGACCACTAAAACCCAATATTATCATGATGAAGTTTCAAATTTCTCCGAGCCATGGTCGCCGACAGCCCCCATTGCGACATTTGAGCCCACTAGTCCCCCCTCTAGCGTAATAATATTGTCCTCGCCCAGTCCAGACCATAGTATAGCTTTGGAGGGGGTTAAAAAGTTGTATTATAAATCAGCATTTAGCCCTAAGGACTCCTCTCCAGGCTGTTCGCATTGGGATACTGCTTCTGTAGAGCCCCGCGGCAATAATAGCCCTAAGGAATCCGCTCCAGGCTGCTCGCATTGGGATACTGCTTCTTTAGAGCCCCGCGGCAATAATAGCCCTAAGGAATCCGCTCCAGGCTGCTCGCATTGGGATACTGCTTCTTTAGAGCCCAGCAGCAATAATCTTGATAAACCACAAAGCACCGCGAGTCACTTAACAGGTGTTAATACCCCGGGGTGTCTGCATCTGGACCCAATTTTAACAGATACCAGCACTAGTATCAATAATAAAACTGCTAATAGTGATGAGGGAACGATCCAAAGAAGGACCTGTAGTGATGTAAACCCCGCATTAGTAGATACACTGGCCTACAGCGACAATTCAGCAATAGTTTATAAAACTATTTTACTAACCAATACCAATGAAATGCAAAAGGCTGTCAAGCAGGTAAAAGCTAAGGTAAGCTCTATAATCTCAAAACATGGGAAAGCAAAAAACAAGAGCAGGCCTATAAGCGAAGTGTTGGAGGAGATGAATCATGCTGTGAATATATGCGCAAGCTGTGTTGTGACAGCCTGTGAATGAACAGCTAAGCACCTAGCGCTCATACCATTATGACTAGACTCTGAGATAGCCCAAAGCATTTCTAATGAGGTCTTTAATCCGAAAGCTGAATATGTATCAAAATATAAAAAAGCGATCTGCAAGATACTTAATAACACACAGCTAATCTTACACGCAGTGAAGAAGACAAAACAGCCGGAAAAGAACAACGGCTGTTTAGAGCCCTCACAGGTACCAATAAGGAAGTGTAAAAAGGATCCTATCGATCCCCAATTTACAATTTTCCATAATCAATCAGGATGTGGGAGGATACCCCAAGACACAAGGCTTAAGAACAAACAGAAATGGATTAATAGGGCCATCGTTCAACGCCGCTTAACAAATAGCCTAAAGAAAGCGTGAATACATGTCAGAAGAAGAATTAAAAAACTAGCAGCTCAGGCATCCAGACAGACCCCCCAAGAACCCCTGCCTGTAATATTGCCATGGAGCAATAGCCCTCAGCCTGAAGACTTAGAGCTTGTGTATTTAGAGAGCGTCAGAAGGTACAGCCGGCATGCCAGGAAATTTAATGCTACAGAACACTATGAGGAGTTTAGGTTTGTCAATCTTGACCGTATAGCCTCATTAGAACAAGGCATTCTAGCTATTCATCAAGCTATACAAACACTCATAGAGCGTATGTTACAGGATACAGGACCTAGTGATTTTTTTCAGCTGAGGTTTCAAGGACAAGATCTCAATAGTCCTTTATTTACAACTAGAGCAGCCCGTGATGTCTTTGATGCTGTCGTTTTTTTAGAGAACCTCACTAAGCTTTTGCAAAGCAAACATGAGCTAATAGCTCATGGAACCTTTAGAGTCATAGCTCTAGTTGTCCGATTTCGGGCCGGTGGTACTTCTAGACCATTAAAGACTATTCTGTTCAGCAAAATCATAGGTAAGAAACAAAGATGGCTGATTGATTTTAACAACCCTGAAGCTAATACATGTCTAGCTGCCAGCATAGCAGGACTTTTGGCTAGCCGTGAGACTAGTGATGCTGTTATCTTGTCTAGAGCTAATGCAGCCCACACAGCTCTTAAAGTACCTACAAATCAACCTGTTGGTTTTGGATATCTGGGGCTTTTTGAGAACTATTTTAAAGTAACAGTGAAAATTCTGTACAACAGCGGTGGCACCTGGCGATACTTCACATCTGGCCAGCCTCTGAAAAACAAGACCATTTATGTTCTTCACCACGACAACCATTTTTATGGTATCCTGAATTTAAAAGGATTTTTAGGAGCTAGGTATGTGTGTGCCCACTGTGATCACATTTACTCCAATCAGATAACTCATGCCTGTGAAATGCATTGTAAAATGTGTCAGTCAGATGGATGCAAAGTTATAGCGGAGCAGCAAGTGCGATGCAGCATCTGTAATCTATTCTGCCGCTCACAAAAATGTCTGACAACGCATAACACGTTTGTCAGATGCAAACGTAAAAAAGATTGTGCTCGATGTGGGCATTACGTCGCAGAAGACCACAACTGCCCTGGGATGCAATGTCCCCGCTGTAAAGAGTCTTTTCAGGCTGGTGCAGACCACGAGTGCTACATGCGTAAGGCATGTCAGCCACCTAAAACTGAAGATTACATCATTTTTGATATAGAGTGCACCCAAGAAACATCCGTCCATGAGCCCAATTATATCTACGCTCATCATCTAACTTCAGATGAGAACTGGGAGTTTGAAGGTCGATCCTGTGTGAGTGATTTCCTAGGCACATTCACCAAGCCCAGATATAAGGGGTATACCATGATGGCTCATAACTCAAAGGGGTATGACTCCTTTTTTATTTTACAGAAGTTGATCAGTGAAAACATGCCTGTAAAGCTCATCACCCAGGGCTCTAAGTTAATGTCTGTAACTGTTGTAACCTTACAAATACGCTTTATAGACACCTTGAATTTTCTACCCATGAAGTTAAGTAAGTTGCCAAAAGCTTTTGGCTTTCCTGGATGTAAAGGTTACTTCCCCCATTTTTTTAACACATGGGCTAATCAAAATTACGAGGGTCCTATGCCACCTACACACAGCTACGGAGTTGAGTACATGATGCCTGATGAGAAAATTAACTTTTTACAATGGTATAGTGAAAACAGTGACAAAACCTTTAATTTTCAGAGCGAGTTAAAAGCCTACTGTAAGGCGGATGTTATGATCCTACGCCAGGCTTGTAACCTTTTCAGAGATGCAGTTGTTGACATGACTAAACAGGTGGTGGTGACCAACCCCAACACACCTAGGGAGAGCGAATCTATTGAGTACATTGACCCCTTTCAAAGTATCACGCTAGCTTCTATGTGCATGTCCATCTATAAGCACATGTTTTTACAGCCTCAAAGCATAGCCTTAATACCAGCCGATCTCTATAATGGTAAACAAAAGCGTTACTCCACCCCATCAATACAATGGCTCATGTACATCTCTAACAAAGACAACATCTACATTCAGCATGCCTTACAGGGCGGTGAACATCGCCTGGGCTCCTACTACTTGGATGGGTACGCAGTAGTCAATGGGAGACCAACAGCCTTTGAATACAATGGTTGCTTTTATCATGGATGCCCCAGATGTTACAAGCCCCATGAGTTTAATAAGCTGATGGGCACAAAGTTTGCAACAAGGGGTGGTGAGGGTATACTCAGACATGAGTCCCTTTCTCACTGCTCCATCAGGATTCAAGCAAGCCGGGCCGAAGAAGGCTGAAATGCCAGAAACCGGTCCCCGGTAGCTTGTCTCCTTTCTGATGAAGAATTGGCTTGCTAGTTTAGTCTGCCCTGTTCCCATGATGCACTGGGCCAGGGACAGACTGATTTGCATATAGCCAGGTTCTGAGCTGGGATGGGGCAGTGAGATAAATAACGGTGATGGATCAAGCCCTGATCTTTGGACTGGGTAAGAGTGGTCTGTTTAACTCAGACACTCTGTTCATCACCACCCCCTTTTTGTAAATCGTTTTTGGCCACTATAGGTGTGGCAGGGTATACTCAGACATGAGTCCCTTTCTCACTGCTCCATCAGGATTCAAGCAAGCCGGGCCGAAGAAGGCTGAAATGCCAGAAACCGGTCCCCGGTAGCTTGTCTCCTTTCTGGTGAAGAATTGGCTTGGTAGTTTAGTCTGCCCTGTTCCCATGATGCACTGGGCCAGGGACAGACTGATTTGCATATAGCCAGGTTCTGAGCTAGGATGGGGCAGTGAGATAAATAACGGTGATGGATCAAGCCCTAATCTTTGGACTGGGTAAGAGTGGTCTGTTTAACTCAGACACTCTGTTCATCACCACCCCCTTTTTGTAAATCGGGCACAAAGTTTGAGCACCTTTATAGGCGAACTCTGATGAAAGCTCAATATATTGAAAATCAGGGCTTCATTATGAGAACCCTTTGGGAACACGAGTGGATTGACATGTTGGCATCAGACGCCGAGTTAGATCTTTTTCTCAAGAGGGAGCAGTTACCTGAACCTCTGGATCCCCGACAGGCCTTATTTGGGGGCTGTACAAATGCGATACAGTTGTACAGAGCTGTGGGACCGGGGGAGAAAATACACTACTATGATTTCACAAGCTTGTATCCATTTGTCAACAAAGTGAAGTTATACCCCGAAGGACACCCCACTATTATACACCGTGACTTTAAATCTTTGGACACATACTTTGGCCTAGTTAAGTGTGAAATATATCCACCCAGAGGTCTTTACTTTCCAGTGTTACCCTACAGAGTGGATAGTAAGCTCATGTTCCCCCTGTGCCGAACATGCGCTGAAAGTAAAGAGACCGACTTATGTCCCCACACTGAAGCACAGAGGATGTTGACAGGCACCTGGTGTAGCATAGAGGTTCAAGAGGCCCTAAAGAAAGGATACAGGCTAGGTAAAATATTTGAAATTTGGCACTTTGAAAGGACTACAACGCAGCTTTTTTCTGAGTATATTAATTTATTTCTCAGAGACAAGCAGGAGGCCTCTGGGTATCCAGAATGGTGCACTGATGAGGCCTCCAGGCAGCAGTACATCTCTGAATACTATGCTCATGAAGGCATAAACCTGAGACCCGATTTTATTCAAGTCAACCCCGCCAAGCGTCAGCTGGCAAAGTTATGCCTCAATTCTTTATGGGGTAAATTTGCACAACGTACCAACCTCCCAAACACAACCATCATCACCGATCCTGACGAGTTGTTTAATTACCTTTTTGCCCCTTGTTATGACATATCCACCTGTGAGTTTATTAACGATGATACAGCCATGCTGGGTTGGAAACATGCTAAAGAGTACCCCACAACCAGTAACAATATAAACATCTTTATAGCCTGTTTTACAACAGCGCACGCTCGTTTGGAGCTTTACAAGTTGTTAGATAAACTACAGGAGAGGTGCTTGTATCATGACACAGACTCTGTTATTTTTGTGAGCAAAGCTGGGGACGAAGACCCACCTCTGGGAGACTATCTAGGGGATTTAACTAGTGAACTAGATAAGGATGAATTCATCGTTCAGTTCACCTCAGCTGGGCCCAAGTCTTACAGTTACATCAGTTCTAACAATAAAGTCTGTATGAAAGTTAAAGGTATAACCTTAAATGTTCAGAATACCATAAAAATAAATTTCGACAGTCTAAAGAATCTAGTGCATGAGTATGCCCAAAAGACCAATCACCCCGGTGACAAAACCATTGTTGTAAGTCAACCTTCTATAGTGCGGAACAAAAAGAGATGGGAAATCACAACCCAGCTTTTGCATAAAACATTGCGGGTGGTGTTCGATAAGCGGGTCTTAAAGTCAGACTACAAAACTGTCCCTTACGGTTACTAAAGATACATTACTGCTGAGAACTTCTACCAGCATGGATACCAGGTTGCAACACCCCTTTTCGTGTATTATAGCAGGCCCATCAAATTGCGGCAAAAGCTATTTCATAAAAAAACTATTAGAAAATGCTCGGGTCGTTTTATCCCATACGCCTGATAATATTGTCTGGCTTTATTCCTGCTGGCAAGATTTTTATAGGGAGCTCACCCACCAGTTTCCTTACATTAGATTTATAGAAGGGATACCTACTAGTCTTAACGACGATGACTTGTTACCCAAAGATCGTGTGAATATGGTAATTGTAGACGATCTTATGCGAGAAGGCGGGGACCATCCTGAAATAGAGCGAGCTTTTACTCAATATTCCCACCACCGTAATCTGAGTATATTTTACATCGTTCAAAACTTGTTTTACAAGGGTAAGAGCAGCAGGTCTATAGCCCTCAATGCTTCCTACCTAGTTTTATTTAAAAATCCCAGGGATAAACAACAAATAACAGTCATAGCTAAACAAATGTATCCGGGGAACACTCAGTTTTTTATGGAAGCCTTTAACGATGCAACCACTAAACCCCACGGCTACTTATTGGTGGACTTAAAACCCAGGACTCTAGAAGACTACAGACTGAGGGCTGATATCTTCCCGCCTGAGCTACCGGTAGCCTACATCCCTAAACCTAGACCCAAAGGTTATAAAAAGATGCACTAAAATGCCTAGATCCCATTTATCCACAAAGCGCTCCACCATAAGGTGTTAAAAAATGTCTGCCCGACTACGACGTAATATGGCCCTCCTAAAAATGCTTGTTACAGCCAGCCCCCCTCAGAGAAAAGCCATACTATGTGCTGCTTCGGACGACTTAGTTGGTGCCATTTCAGAAATTGCTCTAAACACCCTAAAAGGTAATGTACCTATTTCAACTAGCCAGTACAAGGTGCTGAAGAAGAGGCGGCAGCTCATCAAGAAGCTTAGTAATAAAAGGGTCTCCCTTTCTTCAAAGAAGAAACTAGTAAAGCAGTCAGGGGGCTTTATAGGGGCTCTGTTGGGTATAGCTATACCTCTAATTACAAGCCTACTGACCCGCACCTGATGGATTACACTCAGAAAATGTATCTAGTGCCACAACAGCAGCTGGAGCAGTTGACACCCTCTACAAATGATACATGGGACATAAGGAGATCTGAAGCGCTCCGGCTGGATGCTGAAATTAAAGATATTTTGGCCCGCACAGACTTAAAGCCTGAAGCTAAAGCGGGGCTCTACTCCCGAGCTCTCCAGAATTTCTTGCAATATTACAAACAGCTGCAGACTGAAAAAAACAAACTGACTTTATATACTGCTGATGATGAGCAACCCCAGGTATCCGCCCCAACCCATCCATCACCATCACCAATAGCGTAGCCACAGGGCTCCCCTGACTCTATGATTGAGAGCTTGCTACAGAACGTGAGTCAAAGGTACAGAGGGGCTGCGCAGATGCTGTTAAGTAAAATGGCTGATTCCAAAGACCTAACATCCTGGAATGACCGCGGTGAGTTCGTCTACAAGGGGCAGTCAGTTGTTGGGTCACATATGTATGATCTGATCAAAAGTTTGACGCATCCTAAAGCCCTCTCACGACAGACAGCCCCAAGAGGATGGGAACAGTTTCTAAGAGCTGCTGCGGAGCTCAACATTCCATCATCGCTCGTGGGTAACCCCGGGCATCGCCGCCAACTTGAACTTTTGAAACAACCTATGAGCTCCGGTGCGGCATCCCCGCCGCTATCATCGGCCTTTCACACCCCTTCAAATTCACCCACGTCTCCATTCTTGCCTCAGCTAATCCCTGCAAATAACCCTGGAGATATGTCTCTGGAGGCTAAAAAGTCTCTATTTAAAACAAAGCGATGGGTCCCATATTAGTAATTGCTTATGTCCTGTTACTGCATGATTGTATATTTTGTATAAAGAGGATGTACTGTACCAACTTTTACATGTGTGATTCCTGAATATTTCATAACGCTTGTAATAAACATTTATAACTTTTCAACACTCTACTGTCTTTGTTTTTTTTTTCTTATTGCGGAGTAAAAACACTGAGTCTGAGTAGTTTCTTAAATACAAACGTTTATTAATTTAATTATTTTTTATTTTTGAACATGCGCATTACACAAACATGCATTATAAAACTTTACACTTTTGGCAAATAGCGTATTCATTTGTAACAATGCTGGGAATAGGTTTCAAGCCTTCTTTCATATAGCTGGTAACAAGCCTATCATTGCTGGCTTTATCACTTGAATATAAATTTAAAAAATTTCTAAAGGTTAGACCCTCTGACATTTTACAGATAAAATATATACAATGTTCCCCACATGTTATAGATAATGAATCCTGTACAGGCAACTTGTTATATTCTACTCTAGAAGCCACTTTTTTAAAATACTTGAATATAGGTTTTGTATAGATGCTGTGCTCCGGAAACTCTGCAAGACTATCAAACACAGTTACTCTGTCATTGTCCAAAAACATAGCAGCCCAGTGAGTTCCTGGTTTATGATGAGGATCTGTGTTAAAGACCAGAGATCGTGGCCTTTCATAACTTATCTCCTTAGGCAAGCCATCGCTGGGATAAACATTCAAAAAGTATTTCTTAGCGGCTCTATGTCGGCTTAAGAAGGCTCTTATCTGAACGGTGTCCATTTTGTATTATTTTCAGAGATAGTCAAACAGAATCTGCCTGGCGTGATTAACCTGTATGACACTATCAAATACAGCAAAAACGACCATGTTCACATTTGTAGTTAGGGCTGCACTGAAGCGGAATTCAGCTTTTAGATTTCCATTTTTAACCAGGCTGTAATGGTCCCCATCTTCCATGTCCGGGTCAGATCAAAGGCAAATAGCGTGTAGCCTGCTCCATATCCTTCACGTGATACAACAACCCCTGAATCACGCAGGTGTTTCCCAGTTATCGACACTAATCCAAGATATTCTCTAATAAAATTTCCAGTTCCAAAATTAGGCGTGTATGGCTTTGCAGGTATGACAGCTCCCTCGTGAACTAGGGCCGCATAGTTGATGCCATAGTGCTTGAAATTAAAAGGGTTGGAGTTATATGCCCCACTAAAGGCTGTATTGTCAACAAACCCAATAATGACAAGTTTTGGTAGCTGCCCCAGAAACAAATTTTGCTGCTGTGTTAATCTGGTCCCCGCCGGTATGCTGTAGACTTTCATAGAGACTCTTTCAATGGCATATTTAGCATTAGATAGTTGTAGAGCCTCAGCGTGAGCCAATCTGACTGTCGGTGATACATTCACTCTCTTTACATACAGGCTTGCAGATTGTATGAGCAGTTTATAGTGTTCGGCATCCCCAGTAATGAGGCAGAAGGCATCTTTGTTACGATTGAGTTTGATCTTGAGGTCTATGCCATTTACGATTAGTTTATCTTGGAAGAAGAGGTCTGAATGTATTCGTCCCAGGAGGTCAAACTCTTTACTCTCTGCAGCAAACCCTGCTCTTTTTACAAAGCCTGTGTTGGGGCCATCCAGGGCAGTGTTTTCAAATTTATCGTAAGTATCTTTGTAGAAAAGACCGGCTGAAAGTTGTGTGTCAAAGGCATCGCTGCTGTAGTTCAGGATACTCTCCATGTAAGCCCTGTAGGCGTACATATTGTCATTTTGCATGATGAGTCTGTCACCCAGGGTAATATCCACCTGATTAAACATGGTCGCTATGGGGTAAGCAATGGTAGCCACTTTAGCGGTTGCAGCAATATCTGATCCATCTGCTTTCACAATTTTACACACCACATGTAGCAGAGTATTGTTGAGATCTAGATACATATCAGTGGATCCTGATACGTAAAACTCTATAGGCGCCAGTGGCGTCAGGGCCGCTAAAGGTGATACCTCCATGAAAAAACTGTTTTCGATACTGGTCTGTGTTGGTTTTAGAGAGAACAGATCTAACTCTGACTTGGCGCATTCGCCCGAAGCACAGTGTACAAAAGCCATCTTTTAGCGTGTCACTCCTTTTAGAAAATGTTAAGGCTTGAGGCTGCTCTCTTCTTCGTAGCTCTCTTCCGCCTTGGGGATCTTCTTTTGTGAGCTCTTTTTGAAGAGCGTTTCCTTTTTTTATAGGGTACAGGGGGTCCACGGCGCTTGGATGTCCGCCTCTTCCTTTTAATACTGAGGCGGGGCTTGTACAGCAGGCCTGACCCTTCTTGAGGTTGTCTGTTCATACGTTCAACTACAGCAGACTTCACAGACCCCACCACATCCTGGGCTATATTCTGGGCAGCTGACTTTACATGCGGTTTTGCAATTTCATAACCTTTTCTCAAAAAAGGCATGGCCCTTCGGAACAAACTCCGGAAAAAACCTCCTAGACCAGCCCCATACATAACAGGAGCTCCTTGAAAGTATGGGGGCCCTCCATACCCCGCCTGGTGCTTGTAATACTCTCTATACATAGAAGGGTTGCCGTAGGCTTTCATGGCCCCCATGCTGAGCTCTTAATAGTCACCACCTCTGCGGGGTCTGAAATGAAGCTTAACAATAACTTTCCCGTATTTAAAGGACACCGGCTGGGACTGATCATCAAAGATCATAATTGTTATAGTGTCAAAATGATTTTTAGAAATTGTGACATAGTCAGGTTTAATATATTGAATATTAGCTATTGTGTTGTTTTCACCCCTCACCTGAACCCATCTCAGTAGGGGAGCGTAACTATCTCCAACCCTCTGGGGTTCTATTATATCTGTATAAACATAGAGTGTGTAAAAACCCCCATCAATATCTGGACATGTCAGATCTAGCTCCTGTTTGCTTTTTATATGTTGGACCGTTCCTAAAACTCTGCTCAGCTTTCCACCGGTGGTAAAGACCGTGTCCTGGCTGGGTGCTTTAATAAAAACTTTCCTTCTGACGTTATCTAGCACCAGTTGAACGTCGGAAAGCCCCGAAGTACTGGCCATTGTCTTGTTAATGGCATCCACCACAGCATTAACTGTAGGGTAGTACCCGTGAGGAAAATTTATGATGTAAATCGACTCAGATTTTGACTTCTCTATAGTGAATCTAGCTTCAGACCTCTTAAATGTATTCCAGGTACGCGGGTATTGTATTTCTGTCAGGGCAACTTCCCATTCCCCTTTCAAATCCACCGCCTTAGCCAATTTGACAGTGTAATTTGATATTTTATTATCAGGGAACATATTCAACGATGCGTTAGAGGGCAATGTAATATAAAAGGAGGCTGTCTCCATTTTGCTTCCACCTTTTTTTTGAGCTATAGGCGTTCACACGTCCTGCAGAGAGCTGGCCGACACCCAACTGTTAAATTTCTCAGGCCATCCTCGCCATTTAACAAAGGCCTGTTTTTTTGCACCCCTCCCTCTCCACTCTAGAATCTTTTCAACCCTGTAAATCCTATTTACATCATCTGGGATCTTTTGTAACTCTTCACTGTAAAAAACACCTGTCACTGGTTCACTGTCGTAGTCCTTCAACCTGTAAATGTACATGCCTTCTTTAAGCTCAACACTATCAACTATGAATATCTCATCGCTGAATGTCTGTTGATAACCTTTAGTAAAGAGCCCTTTCAATTTTGAAACCCTGACGTGATCCCCTTTTTTAAAAACAGGCTTCTTTACTTCGGCGTTGAAGTAACGGCCGTATACCCTTCTCCACACATTCAGAGAATTGTCGGTTGTTACCTCTACAGGAGCCATTCTGATAGTTCTGTGATAGCTGGCATTATAAACAGCTAAAAAATCCTGTAAAACAGGTAAATATCGATATGTGTTGTATGCGGTGAAGTATCTCCACAGTTTAGATTTTAAGGTTCTGTTAAATCGCTCTATAACAGCCGCTTTTACCTCCGTGTTAGTTACAAAATGCTGTACCCCATGTTCTTTTAATAATTTCTGGAAGGTTTTGTTTAAAAATTCTTTTCCAGCATCTGTTTGTAGTTTTTGAGGGGTTCGGCCCTTCCTAAAGATTACTTTAAAGGCCTTGGTGACACTTGCTCCACTTTTATCATTTAGAGCTTCTGCAAAGGCGTATTTAGACAATACATCTATAACTGTTAAGATGTAACTGGATCCATTATTATGTTTTGCCAGATCTTGTAGACTTATTATGTCGGCCTGCCATTGATAGTCTAATTGAGCATTAACAATAGTGGGCCTCCTCTTAAAACGTCTCCGCGCAGGCTTGTGTAGTGAATAGGCTTCTTCACCGGATAGCCACTCCTGCACTTGGGCTCTGCTGATGGGTTCCTTTACAGCTTTAGCCCTTTTGAACAAGGCTTCACCACTGCCAAAGCTCGAGACATCCTTTGTATCATAATAAAACTTCTTTAACACACCCCCCGACATGTTAACACTTCTGAGCCACAAAATGAAAGACGCTTGTTTTGTGTATAGACAGTTTATTATAAGTAAATAAGATAACAAGAAATCATCACTCCAGAGTTTACAAGTTTACATTGACTATGGTCCCAACATTAAAAAGGAGTACAGGCTTGTGGCGCTTGTCTCAGCTGTCGTCGTAGAATCACACATCTTGATATTTTTAAAGCTATATAGTCCATAGCACTGTATAGGTTAACCCTATCACCCCTCCAATAACTCTGCACTGCAAGGATACTAGCTGCTGTCAATAGTTCATACAATTCTCTCTCGCACAGCAGCAAACCTTTGCTTTTAAAATTATCATCAGTTAGGAGCTCAAAGGCTAAATTTAAGCTGGCCCTCCGGGGCAGTATTAAGCCTCTCATATAGTATATATAGTTGCTCCAAAATACATCCTTCACAGGCGCCCACATACTTGCACCGCATCCGCATAAGCATCTGGGGCTCGCGTGGCTGTGGACCTCTAGCAAGCGCACCATTTTTGAAAAGCCTAAGCTTGTTGGATGTAATTCAGTGATTCTTTCTTTAAGCAAATCATATAACACCTTGGCGATACATAGGTATTCAGGCGATGACTCATAAGAATCCTGGATAGACACCTCCACTTCCATATCCTGAAAATAAGTATTAAACAGTCAAACAGTAGCTTATACATCAGCCTTTTTTTTTTTTCAACGTGTCTTAACATTCAGGCAATAATGCTATGGTCCTTTGTACAACACCGGAATATAGGTTCTCTCTTTATTAAATTTTAAAATAAAACTTTTTGGACCTGTATACACCCCATCTGTTTTCTATTTTTATAATATACATCTACAGCATGTTTCTCTATAGATCGCTCCACCCTCTTTCTAATAATTGATCTGCAAAGACTCATCATGTTAGAAAGTTTTGCGCGAATATGATATGCATTTTGGATTTCTTTGATGGCCTGCGACAAGATCCTAATGACAGCCGGTCTGCCGCTTTTTAGGGCTGCAGTCCTGTACACAGACTTAAACAGTTTATATAACTTACAGGGGTCTATCAAATGACATATATAGCGGGCTGTTTCAGCCGTGTAAGATGGATACAGGCAGTCATGAGCAGTCTGTTGTGGATCCTTAATTTTATGACCATAACATCTAGAATAAAAGTCTCTCTTGAGACAGGCATGCACAACACTGGCTGCAAAGGCCTTCACATGTTCTCTATCCAAACATGTTACACATATGGTCTCTTTTTCAAGATCTATCAAGTCCAATGCTTTTTTATAGTCCTTACACAGTTCATTGTTTTGGCTGGTGGAACTTTCAATCTGTTTTGAACAGCACAAGCAGTTCATAATGAAGGTCTTAGCAGCCCCTGAAGTCTCCTCCACCTCAGTGCAATTTTCTCCTGCATTCTGCTGTTCAAAAAAGAAAGAAAAGGGGATTAGTTAACAAGAAATAAAAAATAAATAAGGCATCACAAATGTTTAAACTATCTACCTTAAGATAATACACACCTCCACATCTGAAGTGGCTTCGGCTGCCGCTCTGAAATCTTGGGAGATGTCAATGTCCATCGGCTCCTGATCATCGCTGATTTCAGCATTGTGCTGACCCCCGGCGGCACGGGCCCTTGATTCCTCCTCCAGAGATCTCATATCTTCATACATCTGGTACTGGGGTGAGATTATAGTTTCTCCCGAAACTTCCATTTCTGTGACCCTATTTTCAAAGTTTTCCTCTTGACTTGCGGTTTCGCTGGCACTTGATGCCCCCTTAATAGGTGATATTAGCTGCGGTCGATCCTCAAGGCTCAGGGAGGCCATCCGCCGGCACAGGTCCTCATGATAACCTGAAACTTGGCCACTCTCCTCTTTAGGGGTCTCTTGCAGCGTTTGCTCATCTATTACCGGAGGGCTCAAGTGCCGAAAATATTTGTCCGTCGGGCTCACCCCTTGTTGGCGGGGATCCCTCGAGGCTATGTAGTTGTACCGCTTCATGATGCTCAGGTTCTCGCTTGCCGAATGGTATAGCCCTAGGCGTTAAGGGCCTCCTTATATACAATGTTAGCTCATAATGGGTGTGTCCTTCTACGTCACCCTAATGGACTTTGCATTTAATTTTCATTTTAATTTTCATTTTATTTTCATAAACGCTGTCATTTTCGACCAGAGACTTTTTAAAATTAGGCGGCAAAATTACCACCCTCCTCTTTTAGGACCCTGGGCTTTCCGGTCCCTGATGCCTATGGTACACCACCACGCATCAGACCACCACTCAGCAACTCCAAAGGCCACAGGCACGCCTCCTGGGGGCTGGCCTGTTGCCCCAAAAGCACCCTGCAACACTCTAGGGCTCCCATTCCGCAGATGGACCACGACTCCACTCCACCAACATCCACCTACAGCCTCTACTAGCCAATGAACATGTCCAGACATGTCCATGCATGCCCAGACATGGCCCTGCTGCCCCCAACAAGCACGGAGCCCCCAGCTAAGTCTCTGCTCAGCCACCCCACAGCCCTAAACACCCCTGTAGGCCCTACTGGCTGCCTTGGCGCTAACCCTAGCCACCTCACACCAGCCCTCTACTACAGCCCTTACACACAGCCATTAATTCACATGTGAAGGATACTCACTGCCTACACCGGCCCCCTCTTTCACCACGGTCCCTCTGGGGGGCGTCCTCAGGCCCCTGGACTTCCGACCCTGGCCTTCCACCCCAGGAAATCCGGCCGGGGGCTTCCGGTCATGGCCTTCCGGCCCCAGACTTCCTGCCAGGGGCTTCCGGGGGAGGGATATCCGGGGAGGGACATCCGGGGAGGGATATCCGGCTCCTACGTCACTTCCGCGGGGCGTTCCCACCTGTCAAAAAATGAATGGTGATGAAAGGTATCATTCCTATACTACTGACATCAAAGATCGTTTGGCTGTTTTACAGGAACTGAATGAAACAAGAAAATCCTTAAGCAACATAAAGTTAAAACAACAGCCATCTACCACTGACGAGGCACCACAAGCAACAGCCCCAGCAAGGCCTGTCTGGATTCCAAAGATTGGGGATCTAGTCAGAGAAAAAATTGCGGTGAAGAAGGAATTTGGGCCTTCTTACAGAAAAGCAGTACCTGTCTTGGCAGTCACCGGAACAAGATCAGTTGTACTACCGCCCCTTGCTGGTAAAAAGGAGAACAGAGTCGTGTCTATCGACCTGGTAAAACCACAAGCATGTGGCCTATAATCAACAGTAGGCCCAGTGGACTCCCAAGAAACAACAGAATACCCAAACTTGCAACAATCCAAGAGGTTCAAACTGAAAGACTAATCACATTCGATCAGCCTGCAGTGCACAGAGAAGGACTATGCAATAATGCCATGGAACTCGTGCCTCTTGAGACACAGATTGAAACAGTTCGTCAAGAAACATCAGTCTACAATATTGTGGCATCAGAAAATGCTACCGAAAGACAGATTGAAACAACAATCCCAACAATTGACAGAACTGCCTCTGGTTATTTCATCAACTTCGACAACTTCTCTGAAGATCAAAACGACCCGAAGTGATGCCAGAAACAAAAAAGACTTTTAAAGAAAAAGCAACGGAACTCTTTCATCAACTGAAGGAAATCTACCTTATTTCACCTTGGTTAGAGTTCTGGTTCGGTCTAGGTGTATTTTTCCTCCTGCTTAGGCTCATCATGGTACTTTGTTTGGGAAAATTCATTGAGGGAAAATATAGTACAATGGACACAGCAAGTCAGAACATCAACCTAGTCCTCAAACCACACAGATCATCCCACGTGAAGAAAAGAGAACTGTCAACAGTAAATGTCACGGCAATTCCAATACCTGGTGGGGTAGTATGGGAGAAAACTGACTATGAGATCTATGGTCCGGTCGAGATCCTGAAGTATCCTCATCAACTAAAGGTTTCCTTAAGTGACTTTGTAAAACATAGTACATTCTCTGATGATTGGGACTTTAACAGTATTAATGACATGATGTCTGATTTAGTAATGTCAGCTAGATTCACAGAACATGATTATTTACAAGGTTCATCTAGTTATGAGCAATTATTCTGCTACACACATTATGGTGATCATTACTTGCATAAATCTGCACAGCCTAGAAATGTTTTTAAGTATAATCAATGGGAACATTGTGCTACACCACCTAAAAGCTGTTCTAAAGCATTTTTTGAGAAATTTAAATACTTCTCAGGGTTTAACACCAGTGATGCAGAAACGTTTTATTACAAACTATTAGATAAAACAGGAATGAAAACAATGCTGACAAATTCTAAATTGATATATTCAGAAGCATTTTATGAAAAAATGATGACATTTGGTTTTGATTATTGGAAAAATAACATTGAAACGAAAACAATTTGGGGTACAAAAGATTGGCAGGTACAAGGCCTTGAAGCACTATTCAGAACCTGCATGATACCAGAACAAATGATGTTTTTAAATGACACAATTCACCAAACATCCTGTCTTGGCCTAGCTAAGATCAAAGACCTTAACAAACCGTCTATTCCAAAGCCAATACCTGAAAATACAACTTCAGATATTGAGTTAGACGTCTCACAAATTTTACATTTTAACAGAACACATCCTGATTGGAAAAAGTGGTTAATCTGGCCTACAGACACAAACAACTGTCAAGATAGATTCCTGAACAAAACACAGGGGTTAAAAATGACCAGACAAGACCCTAGATACTCCCAGTAACAACATACAGTGTAGGGAAACTCTGCCTCGAATGGCTAACATCATCCACACTGGCTGAAATTAAGCAACACTTGTCTTTACTAAAAGATGGTGCTGATTTGCGCGATTTCATTCTTGGACCACGCAAACAGCGTCAAAAACGTTTCATAGCGACCAGTATCTATGCTGCGTACAACGAGGCTTGGAAAGTCACACAAATTGAAACAGCAGAAAAAATACGAGAAATTGATCGTATTAATTTGGAAAAATCACTTTCTGTAGTGGACAATGGGTTAATGACTCTGTCCTCCAGAATATATTCGTTGGACAATATTGTATCTTCTGCCTTTGACATAATAGACAGAGACTTGCTAATATTACAGCATGGCCAATCTCAATTACGTTCTATTGTACAATTGGGCTGGACGCTGCAAAATCTTCGTTCAGGCTATGTGCCTTGGCGTTTAATAAACACAACGTCATTATTTTCCATTTTTAACCTTACTGATAAACAAATCAGTTTGGCACAGAAAGGAGCAGACTATACAATCCTGAGCATCGAAAAACTTGAGAGATTACCATTGACAATGTCAGAGAGTCCTGTCATTGAATGGATAATACACGGAATTATCACTATTCCGATAACAACTTTCCAATTTAAAAAGTGCCTTGAATACATACCTACTGGCCAGTATGAACGATTGGGTAAAGGATCTGTAAAATCTGAATGGAAATTACCATACACACATTCTTGCTATAGTGACAGCGAGAAAAATGTATTTCTTAGTGGTGACAATTGTAAACATTCACTAAGCGGTATACTTTTGTGCCAGGGTATTAATTTACACGGAGCCTGTGAAGGAAATTCTAACAACCTTTCATGCCACCAGCTAGTCACACCTGCAACTCAGATAGAGCCCTTCTTTATGCAACTTGCAAACAGGAGTTACATTCTTAGAACGGATCACAGATGTTGTGGCCTTGTTCCAGGGAAAAGTTATCTTGTAAGAGTAACATCCATGGTCAAATGCTGTATGCAGGCATTGTTTCCGAGCGGGCCTGTAGACACAGAGACTCCCATCTGGCCTCGTCTGAATCTCTATTCTATACGAATTGATACTTTAAGCAAAATGAAGTCTGTGCTTTTGCAGACAACAGTGCCCATAACGTCATCAAAAGAGACGTATGATCTTCTAGTTGCAAGGACAGCTACGGAGGTTCATGACCTTTTATCAACAAATTGCCCCGTGCATTTCGTAGAAATGCTTAGCCAACTCCTTAACATGTCTAGTGCCACAGGCATCCCAGGCATATTTAAGACGATTTTTACGGGACTGCTAACACCTTTTCAAGCAATTTTGGGAATCGTTCCTAATTTTGTCCACTCTGTTTTTGGCGGCATACCCTTATTTTTGGGACTTGTAGCAGGGATTTTATTTTTGCCCCTTCTGCTTCGTTATGGCAAGCCAAAGCTCAGACATAGCTCCCATGGGAATGGAAGAGACAATCATAGCAATGCGCTACCGGGACAGGATAACTAACGTCCTTAGATTATTACATTTCTTATATAGCGCCAGAATCGACCCCCGAAGGGGTATCTCCGCACTTGCCTTGGGAACCCGTCCTGGTTTTTCCCTGTGAGATAGCCCCTACAGGGCATCCCCAAGGTGAAAGCCAGGCATCCCGCCGCGGGGGCCGTTGTGGAGATTAAGCAAGCTTAATGCCCAGAGTTGCAGAGTGTGAACCCATGATTAGGTCAGGCACCAAAGCGAGAATTATCGAGTCCGTGGACATTTGAGCTCAACACCCTGCCGCATCGGGAATCGAACCCTGGTCCCGGGTCTGACCTCTGCTTCAGGGTCTGCCTGCTCTAACCAGTGAGCCACACTTCTCCACACTTCTTGGCCAGGCTGAGAGATCTAAACATGACCTGGTTCCTTTCATTCAGACCTATATGGCAGAACTGTATCTTACCGGTACTTCGATGTATGCTATGCGGAGATGAGTGCGTGTTGGACATCTGTCTTTCACTTCCATCAGCAGTACCAATGGACGTCGATACTTTGCTCAGTCCGATAACGGCTCACGTATTATGTTGTCCCCAGCGGTTACCAATCCTGATGACGGCATTTGTTGAGACTCCTGTGCTACGACTAGGTGGTAACAGTGGAGCAAGTGACAAAAGCAACATCACCCAGGTACGACCTTCTGTGAGCATTGCTGATCCCGACTATGATGACAGCAATCATTCTCACACCTGCCAAGTTACATCACTATCGAATTTGGTTGAACTATCACCTGATTTTGTAGACCAATTCTTTGAGAGCCTGTCTGATATGATGTTCTCACCCGAACAGAAATAATAACTTTGAAGAAGCTTTCCGACACACAGCGTTCTCATGAAATCTGAATTCGGCCTTCAGTTTTGAACAACAAAAACTGCTAAAAGCGTTGGAACTCTATTTCCCCGTTCAAGCATTAATTCTTTTGAATTGAACACTTTTTAATATTGACCTTTTTTTGGCACGAACAATTCTTTGCTTAAAGTAAAAACTATTCTTAGAGAACAGAAGCTTCAACTTCTATTTCTAAACACATCTAGAGACATAACAACCTTACACCAGCCTCTAGCACATTTATTGCAAAGCATTTATATGTGATGATTTATCTCGCCCTTCTTCTGTTTCAGAGATATTTCATGTGTAATTCTTTTTGCATAATCGTTCATTGATTTCATATGCAATAATTTTTGAATGATTTCTATGCTTCAAAAAACGTACAGTACCTATAATTTTCACGTATTACAATATACGCCTATTTCAAATGCATTTATGTATTTTGGGGTGGGCAATGTTACACATGCATCTTATTGCTCTAGTTTTAGTAATTTGATGGACATGAATTCGTGGAGTGGGTGTTGCGTGCTTATCTAGGATCCTGATCGATACTGTGGCCTTATGCCCCTATTCGGCTATAAATCTATTTATTCCCTATATTGGCATAACCGTTCAAGTGCGATATTCAGAAACTCATCTCTGGCCTCACACGAACAGAGCCCCATTCCAGAATAGTTTTCTCTGCCACTTCCTTTGCAACCAATTAGTGCAATGACAGAGCAGAAGTCACTATCTGAGATTCCTAGATTAACACTCTGAGTTCTTCAACAAGATAAAAACTCAGCAAACCTGGAAATCCCCGCTTGCTGTGTTTTGATTAGTAATAGAACTCTAATGAGCAACTGATAGCGATCACTTCCTAGTGACATCTTTAATTGACGTCTTATGTCCAGCAAACTTACGTCAAACATGGCACCTTTCAGGTATAAATATTACCAACGTTGCCTTAAGCAAACGCTGTCTGCTGTCTGCTGTTCACTGTCTCGTTGCTGTCTGCTGTTCGCTGATGCTGCCAGCTATCTCGCTGCTGCTGAAGAAGCTGTCATGCTGATGACACCATAGCTGCTATCGCTACTGCTATCGCTGCTAACTGGCGAACGATGGTGTGGTGAACTTAGGAGCTGAACAGCCGTCCCCTGCGAAGAGCCCAGCAGATGCAAGCTGCCCGCGGATGCTGTCCCCCCTCCTTCTCCTCCTCGACGCGCTGAAGAAGAGACGCTGTCTTTCTCCTGCCGAGAAATCCAGCTCCAGCGTTTCTGGTCTCCCCTTGCGGGTGACTGGGATACCGAGTTTCCCTGAAGGAGATACCAGACCTCCATCATTCTATTCAGAGGTATGGTGTTGACTAAACCCTTAGGGAGAATTCTTGAAGCAAACCTTGGCAAAACCAACTTAACTTAAAGCTACTTACTTACTCCCCTCCCGAGTATTAGACTTAGGTCAGGTACACTGAGGTAGGCGTAGTTAGAAGCACAAGTTGAGTATTTTAGCCTAATGTATATATGAATGTATATATGTTTTATTACTTTTAAACCATTGTATGGCTAAGAAACCATATCAATGCTTTTACAGTATTATTTCGCAATACTTATCTTACTGTACGTACTTTTTATAATAACAAGTCTTGCAATTGTGGCAATTCATTTCTCTTGTACGAGAAGAAAGACTGTTCAATAAATGTTAACCCTTTATTGACAAACGCCCGTCTCTCTGTTCTCTACATATTGTGAAAGTAAACTGCACCAACCTGACTGAGTAAAATAACTGTCTATTGTTTCACACGACCCTAGAGATTGACTCTTGATCTGAGGAGCAAAGTTGTCATGTTGCACGGTTGTTGGAAAACTGAATCCCTTCTTGTCTGTGCCAGGGAAGCTGATCACTTCCTATTTCAGTCAAGAAAGTTTCCAGTGACTTCTGAGCTAGTTGGTAACAAACCCAATTAAGTTTAGCATAGTCAGTGGAGGCCTGGAAGATCCGCACTTCTACGTCGATACTACTGTTTATGTTATTCCAATGCGCAGGGCCTAGTGGGAAACTAGGAACTACACTACAATAGACCTTAGGGACACTCCTCTTGCAGAGTGTGATGGTACCTTATGGGTTGATGGTTCGTGCTTTAAGCTTTCGAATGGTGATACGACTGCGGCATATGCTGTTACGACTTTGCATACGATTGTTGAAGCTGCACGTATCCCACATAATTCAGCACAAGCAGCAGAGTTGATTGCATTGACAAGAGCATGTGCGTTGTCGAAAGGAAAACGAGTGACTGTGTACACCGATAGCCAGTACGCGTTTGGTGTGGCTCATAGTTTTGAACGTTTGTGGAAAGAACGTGGGTTCCTGACTTCGCATGGAACTAAGATTCAGCATGGTCAGTTGGTGAATGAACTTCTTGAATCTCTTACTTTGCCATTGCAAGTTGCGATCGTGAAATGCAGTGCGCATAAGAAAGTTACTGATGATGTTGGTCGTGGTAATGCGTTTGCAGATGAAGTTGCGAAAGAAACTGCAAGAGATGTGATGAGTCGAATGTATGTTGCGGGTCCGGCGAGATGGATTCCGGATAGAAGTATGTGTGAAGATACGATTGAGAGTGTGAAATCCATCCAAGCTGAAGCTACAGAGAAAGAGTTGAATGAATGGAGCGAAAGTAAGGGTAAATTGGATTCGAATGGTTGTTGGATTGAGTTGTCAGAGCATCAGCGATGGTTGTTACCCGATGCGTATGTACTTCCAGTGGTTACGATGGCTCATGGAATGGCTCATATCAGTGTGAAAGGGATTTGTAAGTTGTTAGCTCCAGTATGGCAGAATGCAGGAATTCCTAAGTGTGTAGAGAACTTGGTCAAGAATTGTATGGTGTGTTTGATGTACAATCCTGGTAAGGGAACTCCAACTCCAGCTGGTCATTTTGCTCCTCCAACGTATCCGTTCGAGGCTTTGCAGCTAGATTTCATCCACATAGAGAGGTTCAACAACCTGAAATATGTGTTAGTGGTTGTTTGCTCTTTTTCAAGGTGGGTGGAAGCATACCCTTTGAAAGATAACACTGCCTTGTCCACAGCGAAAGCCCTTATTAAGGAATTTTTCCCTAGGTATGGTTTGCCGAGAATGGTCTGGAGTGACAATGGGAGTGAATTTGTGGGTCAAGTGATGAAGAGAGTGTGTGATGGGTTAGGAATGCGGCAGAAATTCCACGCTGCAAATCACCCCCAATCAGCTGGTCTGGTAGAATGCTATAACGGCACCCTTAAGCTAAAATTGGCCAAAATTCAAGCGAGCTCTGGTCTTCAATGGCCTGATGCATTGCTGTTAGCGCTCCTATCCACTAGAATGACTGTGCATTCACGAATGGGACTTCGTCCTTATGAGGTTGTGTTTGGTCGCCCGGCAAATATTTGGGGAGTGCCGCGGCCGACAAAATTCAGTGAGATAGAGCACCCTGTGTTGCTTGATTACTTTTATGAATTAACGGCTAAATTGCGTGTTTTGCATCAACAGGTTCATGATACTTTGCCACAAGCATCTGAAGATCCAGGACATGCTATCAAACCTGGATCCTGGGTACTGATTAAAAATTTCTAGCGGACCAAGAACGAGCAGCCCGCTGGATTGGCTCCTACTTTAATTCTTCTGTCTACATGGTCAGCAGTGCAAGTGCACGGTAAAAAGAACTGGATCCACGGCGTACATTGTAAGAGGGCCCCTTTGCCTCTGCCGTACGACCGGTGGGTCCAGAAAGGACTTCCTGATTCTGAGACTGAAACCGTGCCTCGTTTTCTGCCTTTTAGCGATGCCCGTTTGATTGAAACGAACTCTGAGCGAGAAAGTGACGATCTTCTTCGTCAGATTTGACAGGATGGCCTCTCAGAAAACAGCAACGCCAGAGGAGCTCCCCTTAACTAACCGGTTCCTAGCTCTGGAGGAAGACACGACACCACCCGACACCGCAATTGTAACAGACAATAGGGTGACTTCATCTGCAGCAGAGGAGGGCTTGTCTCTTTCACCCATGATTCAGGAGAATATGAGGAGTTTACTACGCAGACTTTCAGAAGAGATCAAAACTAGATTTACACTATCCA
>NW_028248282.1:0-61279 GCF_964263255.1 Lissotriton vulgaris | reverse complement strand
CCTCTCAGGCTGGCCTGAACATAAGATGGCGGCCGGGCAGCCCCGATGTGAGCAGAGCACTGTGAGGAGAGCCCAAGCCAATGCTGGCGTATAGACACATCCTGGCTACTAACGGCGCTGGTCTGGGTAAAATGAGACTGGTGACGGAGGGGAAGTCTACCAACACTGAACCAAATTGCCCTACCAGAGCGTTGGTTAGGAGACTCATTGGTCTGCTAGAAGCGAGGACAGAAGCACATGACCGGAGCACTCTTGAGAAGAGACGCCAGAGCCAGACACAATGACTTCAACCAGGCCCCAAAAAAATATCACCATCAAAGAACTACTTGCCAAGTGTTCTATCAAGCGGACGGGGCTGGCCTTGGCCCTGGCCTCCCCGGACCACGCCACCTCAGGTCCGACCGGGAGACAAAATGCAAGTGAGGAGGCTCCAATCACAAGTGGATTTATGGAAGCCCTCTTCAGCACACTGCAAGGTGATATAGCGACCTTGAGGACGGAGGTGAGCACAGAGGGTAAAGATTTGCATCATGAGATAGGTGAGCTGGACAAACGGGTAGACTCTGCGGAAAAGTCTGGGGACATCAGAGAGGAAGAACAAGAGGATTGTCGCAGGGAGATCCTAAAACTTAAAGATTGCAATGCAGACCTCAGCTACCACCTGGAAGACCTGGTCCTGAAGAGCCAACATCCACATCAAGGGCATCCCATTGTAGGCAGATGTGTGCCGGCAGGAGTAGTGTGACTTCAACTGTTCTGCCACATCGTGACCACCAGGAGCCCTTTATCCATCAAGCAATCAGTACCAACCTCACTATGCTTGATGTAATAATAGTGATGGGGGGACTTTAATTTGGTGCCTGATGCTTCCATGGACCGGACTCCCCAACGGGCAGTGCCTAGTGGGACTATCACCCCACAGGGAACCCGCTGGCAATCTAATGCAGTGCTGATTGATGTCTGGAGGACAATACACCCTTCTACACTTCTACACAGTTATACTCTATTTTCTCTGCCGCAAATCAGTCCTATGCCGGAATCGATTACTTTTTAATCTCTGCATCTTTACTCCTGGAGGTGACACAAGCAGACTTTGAGGTAGCCTTCATTTTGGGCCAAGCCCTTATTCAGCTCATTTTGGTTCACCCGGCCTGTCACCTGGGCTCCAGGATGTGGTGCCTCAACACTAAATTTCTATCCTACAACACTGCAGTAAAAGGAACAGAAAGTGCCATCCTAGGATACCTTGCGATTCATGACACCTTGCATACAGCTATAGCGACATTATGGTACACTCTCAAAGCAAAGGCAAGGGGAACATACCTTGCCATAGTGGTGTGGCTCAATAGGGAGCACAAAACAAAGCACGCCCAGTTGGCGACACTGGTGAGGGAGCTGGAGGAGTCCCACAGATGGACAGGCTTACATAAAGCACAACAACAATTGACTATTGCCCGGAAACAGTGCAAGGACCTTGATATGGACGTAGCTGAACATGCCCTACTCCGCACAAGACAAAAAAAATGTATGCAGGGGGAAATAAGGCGGGGACGTTGCTGGCCCATAGATTGCATGCCCAGAGGAACTCCCATTGCATACACACCTTGATAGACAAAGATAAGAGCCTTAAGATGCAAGATGAGGCCATTGCAGCTGAATCTGGCAAATTCTATCCTCAGCTGTATGGGCCGGACATATTATCTACTATGAAAAAAAACAACTCCTCTCGAAATTTATATGTCACTATATTGCATAGTTTAAACAGTCTACAAATCATTGACAAATGTGCTGCACAAATGTGTAGCACACAGGAAAAAAATCCAACAGATAACTGCTTGCAAAGTTCTATTTAATAACAGTTAACAGTAACCTATTCTAGTCATAAAACCCAATATAAAAGGTGCAATCCAAAAGCAAAAACATATGTCGCTTTTACCAAGGTGTTATTTTTACTAGTTGTCCCAGAGAGGTCCTGATTCTTACAGCCGCCCTGTTGTGAATGGTGGAAGCAGCCTGATGAAAACAGCCGACACGTGTTATGTTACAATAGTAACTTTTTCAATGCTTATACGTCTGAATTATTTGCTCAAGTAGTTTTGAATTTGTCCGATATGCGGAAGAAACAACGTTTATTGGCTTAATCATAAGGGGAAGAGCATTTGTTTAGCACCAGTCTCCGATTAATTAAATGGTCGATAGCACTTAGTAGAAGATGGAAGCAGGATGTTCTTTGTCAATTATACCTGTGTCCCAATTCATGTGTCTAGTGAGTAGATTATGAAGAGGAAAAAGTTCCTGTAAGGGTCGTGTCACTCGTGTGGAAGGACGAAGGCTATGATAGGTCCTTCTAATACCAGGGTAGTAGCCGTATACATGCGGTGGTGTCCCATATCCGACCAATGTCCTATGTCGGATAGGAGACACCACCGCATGTATACAGCTACTACACCGGGATTAGAAGGGACTATCATAGCCCTCGTCCTTCCACACGAGTGAAATGACCCTTGCGGGAGCATTTCCTTCTTCATAATCTACTCCCTAGACATGTGAATTGGGACACATGTATAATACAATCCTAAAATCCTAGTTATAAATTGAGCTATTGGTTGTCCGGGGTTTGAACCCTAGGCACGCCACACACCCAATCATAGTCAGGGCAAGAGGCACTTAAGCCCTACATTAACTTGTGCTCATCCTCTGGTAGCTTGACACAGAGCAGTCAGGCTTAACTTTAGAGGCAACGTGTAAAGTATTTTTGCTACACTTCAAACAGTAAATCAGTAAAAGCACCACACCAGGTTAGAAACATCAGACTTAATTCAGAAACAAGACTAAAATTACAAAAATTCAATAAGTAGAACTTGATTTGAATTTTAAAGACTATAGCGAAAAGAATCCTGTTGATGGGGCTTGAGAAACTAAAGTAAGTGTTGAGGATGCGAGGTATAGCTAATATGATGCGTCGGTTCCGATTGCCAGTAAAGTTGTGATGAGGAGGTTTAGCATCGTCAACGAGGCTACTGTTGATGAGGGGTGCAAGAAGCTTGTGCTGGGAAAGAGATTGTGCAGTGGCTCTTCCAAACACAATGCTTTAGTCCCAAGATGTGGGATACAGGGGCAAGTCGAGTCTTTTGCAACAGGTCTTGCCCACGCTTCTGCTCAAACATGTGCAGTTCAGTGGAGAAGATGTGTCAGTTCCGCTTTGGGATGTATTGCTCATGCATTAGTTCCACCGTAGAAACACCTTATGCCCACTTCCAAGGGTCCAGGACTTGGCTGGCACCACTTGGCACAGTAAGCTCACATAAGGCAGAGTCTTAGGTGCCAAAGCAAGTTGGTTGGAAGTCTTTTATGTCCCTCAGATTTCACATCAGGAGGTCAGTCACCTAGCCATTGGAGTCACTCTAGGTTCAAGTTATTCAGGCCATTCAGGAAGCATGTTAGCACAGTAAGGCAGGAGTACAGCAAAACAGTAGTTCAGCAGAGGGTCAATCTGTTCAGCAGCACAGCAGTCCTTCTTCTTGGCAGAGTCTTCACAAGTCCAGAAGCGTACTTAGGTGGTGGTGTCACAGGACCAATAATTATACCGAGTTGGGCCTCTGAACTGAGCGAGACTTCAACTACAGGCCTTTGAAGTACACAGAGGTCCTTCCCTTCCTAGCCACGACTCCAGACTCACTACTGGGGGATATGCAGCCCTTTGTGTAGAGGAAGGACACAGCCTATTCAGGTATAAGTGAGTCTGGGTCCGGATCCTCCCTCTCATCATTCTAGGATGGCCTATCCAGTCACACCTAAGCTCCCAATTGTATCTGGCTGTCTAGGAGGAATACATAAATCCTGACTGTCACCCACACCCAGTCATGTAAGATATAGACAGTCTGCAGGCACTGAATGCCTTTGGCAAGAAAATTCTAACACTCTAAAAGTGGCAGTTTCAGAATTGCAATTTAAAATACAACTTTACCACAAGTTAGGTATAAGATATGACAACCTTAGGGTGGTCTTCCCCCCAACTTTTGCCAACCTCCTCCACTTTTCTGCTGGTAATAGGACTCAGGGCACTTTACTACTGCTAACCACTGCTAAAGTGCTTGTACTCTCTCCACTAAACATGCTAAAATGAGTTCATCCCCAATTGGCATATTTAATTTACTTATAAGTCCCTAGTAAATTGGTACCCCCTGTACCCGGGGTCTGTAAATTAAAAGCTACTTGTGGGCAGACAGAATTGATTGTGCCACAGGGCTAACTGGGTCCCTGTAGCCAGCCGATGTTACTTTGTGTTTGGCCTGAACTTGAGATTTTGTCCCGGTCATGCACAATCAGATATCAACAGTTGGCACTTTGTGCTTCTTGGTGCTATATTCACTGACATCTTTAAAATTGCATATCCCAATTCTTTAAATTACATTTTAGTTAATTGGGATTATGCTAATTCATAAAGAAAGTTCTATTTCACTAACTCAGTGAGGGATCTTTTTTTGTTTGGCATTTTTACTTTATTACTGTTGTTAGGGTTGCATAAATACTTTACACATTGTCTCTTATTTAAGCTTGACTTCTCTGTGGCAAGCTATCTGTTAGAAAGGGGGTCTCTAGTTGGTAGGGGTCTGCATCCTGTCCAAATAGCGACCACCACTCTAGTCAGGGTAAGTGTAGTACACACTAAAGGTTTACCTGTGCTCAGCCTCTGGTATCTTAGCACAGTGCAGTTAGGCATCACTATTGAGGCAATGTGGAAAGTATTTGTGCACAGACACACAATAACACCGTGGAAAAACCATAAACGTACTCCTCACCAGTTTAGAAAAATAGCCAATAAGTATCTGAGTAAAACGTGACCAAACGTCACAAATCCAACATGCACAAGTCAAGATGGGAATGTTTCAGGATTAAATCAAAATGCAACGCTTAGAAATTAACTGCTTCAACTTGGGCTATCTGGTCATGCTTTATTGGGACAAACCAAAAGTTCAATCCGATTACGAGGGAACACGGGCCAGATACAAGAGTCACGCAGACCCACTGACAGTACCTTGGAGGCATCGGAAATTGTACACAATGCGCTGTGCAGAGGAGTTTAGGCATCATGGATGCAGGTGATGCATCGGTTCCTGAAGGTGGTGCAAGGTCATTGAGGCTTAGGAACTAGGAGACGATGCAGTGTGCAAAGGAGGTGATGCATTGGTTGCTGGTGCAAGACTGTGATTCTTGAAGGCAACGTGGCAGGACGATGTGTCGATGTAAAGAGTGTGGTGCATCAATTCTGTGGCATTAAATGTCAAATTGCTGGGTTGAAGGCGATGTATCCATTGAAAGCCACATAGTCGGACTTGGGATGGTGCAATGGATGTCAGTGATGCAGTGTCCAAGGCTCACACTGAGGTGGTTCTTGAGAGGCACTACAGCAACGTTGAGGCTGAGTTGAAAGTTGAGGTCCATGCTTTGTGCAGCTAGTGGGGACCATGACTTCGGTAAAGGCAGAGGTGATGCATCGATTTCACAGGGATTCGCTAGTTCTGAAATTACCCTTTAGAGTCAGTGAGTCGATTCCTTGCTTCTAAGAAGCCAGGACTGGATTTGGCACCACTTCAGAGGGCAGGACTAACAGCAGAGGAGCCCAGGTGCTGGTAACAAGATGCAGGTGTAGTCTTTGTTGCTCCTGAGACTTCCGTAACAGGAAGCAAGCCCAAATAGGCCCTTGGAGAAGTGTTAAATGCAGGATGTAGAGAGTAAAGTTCACTCCTCGCACTCCCAGGCAAGGAGCAGCAGGTCAGCAGGCCAACACAAGAAAACAAGCAGCAGTGTAGCAGTACCTTCTGGCAGCACAACAGCTCTTCTTCCTGGCAGAATGTCCTCAGTCCAGAAGTTTTCTGAGTATGAGTGTTAGAGGTCCAGTACCTCATACCCATTTCAGCCTTTGAAGTAGAGAAACTTTATAGAAAGGTCTTTAAGGTGCGCAGGATCCTGCCCTTCCTGGCCCTGGCTCCAGACACACTTCAGGGGGTTATGCAGCTATTTTTGTGAGGACAGACACAGTCCTATTCAGGTGCAAGTGTCAACTCCTCCCACTACTTTAGCTCAGCAAGACCCATCAGACTGGTGATGGGCCATCAGGATATGCAGGGCACACCTCAGCTCCTTTTATGTGTGACTGTCTAGAGTGATTTCGCAAAGCCCAGCTGTCATCCAACCCAGACATGTATTCTAGAGATGGGCAGAGGCACAGAATTGTTAAAGCAAGAAACTGCCACCTTCTAAAGTGACATTTTCAGAGTCCAGAGATATCAATCTCTAATGTTCTCTCAGCTTCAGATTGGAAGTTACACTTGTAAAATGTTGCAAGGCAGCTCCAGTTCTAACCTAGGAAAGATATAGGTCTTCACAGTACATGTCCTACCTTTTAAATACACTGCACCTTACCCTTGGGGCTACCTAGGGCCATCTTTTGGGGTGAACCTATATATAATAAAAGGGAAGTTTGAGCCTGTAAAGTAGGTGAACTTACCAGGTCAACATGGCAAAATGAAGTTCAGAACAAAGTCAAAAACAGGAGGTCAGAAGGAAAGAGTCAGGGGAAACCATGCCAAAAAAGGTCAGGCCTATCACTACCAAAGGGTTGAACACAAGTTCATTTTTGTGCCACACCCTGACAAGGATTGTGGTTGCTGCTTGACCAGGGCTCACGCCCCAGTCAACCAGTAACCTAAGTGCTCACAGTCCACAAGATATATTATTGTTTTCATCCAGAGTACTATACATTTGATAGTTCTATGTGTATTGATGTCTCCTATGAACTCATTTTATTATACCACTGTGGAATTTAGCCCTCTCTGCAGTGTCACCCCCAAACGTTTTGCCATGTTCCCTCCTGTTTGACTTAGGACTCTGTGCACTTACCCACTGCTGACCTGTGCTAAAGAGCCCTGTGCTCACTCCCTATAACATGATAATATGGGCTATCTCTTGATTGGCAAATATAGTTTACTTTTAAGCACATTATAGGGTGGTATACCATATACACAGGACCGGTATATTAAGTGTTACTAGTGGCCCTGCAGCACTTATTGTGCTTCCCATTTCAGTAGCCCCTTGAAACATTTCCCAGGCCGGCCATTTCAGCCTAAATGCAGTTTTACACTGCCAGCTCAACTTGACAACAAGTCTTAACTCCCTCCATTTGTTGCCTATAAATCCCCCTACGGAATGCTCTAGCCACCCCATAGGGCAATATGTGTTATAATTAAAAAAAGTGAGAGATATACTAGTAAGTTTTAATGTCCTGGCAGTGAAAAACTGAAAAAAATATTTTCCAGTACTGTGAGGCCTACCTCTTCCATAGGGTAACTCAGGGTTCCCTTATTACATTTAATAAGTGGTGACCTTTGTTTGGGAGCAGGTAGAAATGCCATGTTTGGTGTCCATGGAATTGTACTTAAAAATCATCATTAATGGTACATTCAGATTTTAAATCACAATTCTGAAATGCAACTTTTAGAAAGCTGCCATTTTCTTGTCTAACCATTAGGTGCCTGTTTCCTGGGCCAAGTGACTAGGTGTTGTTGGCAATTGACGTTTTCGTATTCCTCCCGGACAGCCACACAATAGGGAGACTAGATTCTGACAGGATGGGTCATCCAAGGAGAGATGGGGATGTCGATGTGCACAGTACCACTTGCTCTTCAAAGACTGTGCTTCATCTCACACACAGATAACATCACACTAACCTATTATGCCTGCTGACAGACAGGGACCATTGCCGTAAGGCATGCAATTTCAGGCACTTCTTTGGTGGGAGACTCTAGAAGTGTATTCAACTTCAAAAGGGGTAGCAGGCGTAACAATATTGCTCTCAAACCACCTTTTCATTTCAATTATGGACCTGCAGAAGGACTCTCAGAGGATTGCTCTGCTGCCTGTGGACTGCTACTCACTTCAAAGGACTGTCCTAATGCAAAAAGAGAAATGCCCTGCTTCCTGAAGCCTACCATGTGTCCTCACAGGACTTAACTGCACTGCTGCTGCTTGACACCTGCTTTCTTGCTTCAACGCAAGACTTCCAGGGTCACTGCAAGGTCTAGCTGGCTGGCCTCCTGATCAAAGCCTCAGTGACAGAAAAGGGTCTAGCCATCTTGACCCTGTACCTGCCCCCAGACTGAGTGAGTCCTGACCCTCCAAGTAGAGCTTCTACAGTGCTTGACCCTTGGACGTGGTGCTTAAGGTGCCCAGATAACCTAAACCTCAAATCAAAAACTTGGGACTTAAAATAATTTTTTGCCAAAAGATGTTCTCAAAACCGTGTGGATACCAAGACCTACATGCTTACCAATCCACCCAAGGCTCATCACTTGTCCGCCTTACTTTGTGGCAGCTCCTGCTACGTTCTTCTATGCAGCAGCAAATTGTGTTAAGCAACTCCTCACAGAAATGTTTTTTGGAACAGTGCAGCCTTCGTCGGCTACAGCCTGCAGCTTCCTTCCGCTTGAGATTTTCAACTTCCATAAAATAGACTAAGTCCAAATGGAGAAATCTTCACCACATCTTTGTCCAGTGGCTGTCCGATGATGATAACTCCTCCTCGGGTGCTCCTGGCTTCTTTACCTACTAAATTCTAACTTCTCAAACATTTTTCTTCAAAATAAATTCTGGGTCCAAAAGTAGGCGGAGACAAGGTCCAATCAATTTCGTGAATCTGACCCGTAAGCCATCACGGCTGACCATAACTTTTGACTTAACCCCGGTCACGCATGACTCGATGCCTGTGGTTGGCAAGTTGATCTTTTAGGCACTATTTTCAATTTAATCATAACTTTGGCTCTACTGATTTAATTTCTGTTACTTTGATGTCAAATTATTCATTAAAATTTGCTGTCTTTTTTCTAAATTGATGAACGGTTTTGCTTGTGTTGTGTTTTCACGTTATTAAAATTTAAAAGCGATGTAAATACTTTACACATTGCCACAAAGTTAAGCCTGACTTTACTGGTGCTGAAGTGCCAGAGGGTTAAGCACAGGTCAATTTAGCAGTGGTGGCTAGTGACATCTAAAAGTGGTGGTTGTAAAAGTTTGGGATGACTTTTGAGTATTGAGTGAGCACTGCATTTTCATTTACTTTTGCCTTGATATTATTTTGAAGGAAGGCCAAGGATTGGATGGCCATGTGTTCTAAACACGTTTTGACTGACACATATTGTAAGAAACTCACAGCCCCTTCAGTCCCAGCGCCAGACCTCTCAATTGCAGCATAAACACATAATGTGGAGCTTCTCCGATGTGCTGTGGCCTGGGATCTTGAGTGAACTGATTTACAAGGTGGCTGTAGATCTCATTTGCAATATCAGTTCTGTAGTGCAAGGTAAGCGCCAGTAATGCAAATCATTTAAAGATGTTGGCACCATCTCCTTAACTGTTTGTTTGCCGTCCTGCTAACATACATGGGTTTTTGAAAAGTGTGTAGATTTTAACACGACTTTGCTGAGACTGCAGTCAGACGTATTTGAACACATTAATTAGATAATGACTGGACCAGTGTGAAATATTAACTGAACCCCTTTATTGAAGAAAATACAACTGGTACTTCTATTGGCATGCATGGGAGCATAAAACGGCTGTGAGTGCACATCTTGGTACATACTGACTCACCTTCTACACCCCCAACCACCATCTCTGGTCCGCTGACCTCGCCCTCACCACCGTCCCCTGCACCCGAAGAATAACCTCCGGTGGCAGCTCGTTCTCCCACCTCGCTGCCAAGACCTGGAACACCCTCTCCACCCTCCTACGGCAGTCCCAGGACCTGCTAACCTTCAGAAGGCTACTCAAGGCCTGGCTTTTCAAGCAGTAGGAACACCCCCCACACCCCAGCGCCTTGAGACCCTCACGGGTGAGTAGTGTGCCTCACAAATGTTCGGATTGATTGATTGACCGTGTTGATCTCCAGCCTCACCACCTGCACACAGAGGCCAGGCAGGATGCAGTCACAGAGTCAGGTCCAGACAAACGGAGTGCTGAATTTCATGCTGTGGGCATGGTTCATGCTGCCTTACATCACAAGATGTGATGGGGCCAGCGGCAGATCTGAGATGTAGTACATTCTGCTAAGTAGCACTGCTAGCAGTCACAGTCCCGTCTTTATTTAGGTCAAGCATTCGAGATTTCAAATATATACTTTAATATATATTTTAGAAGATCCAAGAAAGAAGTGACTTAAACAGATAGATTCACCAAAGAACAAAAATATATTTCTACTACAACGTTTCAGCTGCCGCCTTCCTCATGTAGTACAAGATGGTTTGCTCAGTGGCTGCACAGATGACACAGCTGAATTTTCAAAAAGCATCATGAGTGAAGATTCTATTTGGAATGTGGAATCAATGCAGTCCTGAGAGCTCTAGAGATATGCAGAAATCAGGTTGTGTTGTAAGTAATGTTCAGTCTATCTATATGCAGTGATTTTAAACGGTACATCCAGAAGTTTTCCCTGGAGTCCAGTAGTTCTTCCTTTGAAACATGTTCCACTGGGAAAATCTTCAAATGTGATAGCGAATGATCCACAAGGGTAAAAGGATTAGCTTAAGGCTGGTCAGTTTTCTTATTAAATATTGCCGATTTGTGGTTCCTGAATCGTGTACAGAGGTCATCCACTGTTTGGCTTACATATTGTTTTTTACAGCTTTGCCGTTGGCACTAAATCATATAAATAATGCATGTTGAGCGACATGTAGGATGCTGCCGTATTGCATAGGTCCTTCTCGTAACAGAACTAGCTACTGATGATGTTTGTAAAAAACAATATGTAGGCCAAACAGTGAATGACCTCTGTACACAATGTATTGTTGTTTGGTGAATCTATCCGTTTGAGTAACTTCTTTCTTGGATATTTTATCTCTTTGTGACTCATTGTATCCTTTGGGATCCAAATGTTTGCCCTAGCTGGCTGTTGTTTTCTTGTGATCCTTAATCTTCAAGTATTAATATATATACTTTAGTATATACTTATATGTGTATGCACTTTGTGGGCTCTGAAGATCAGCCCTAGGACATGTCTACTTCCACTTAGGGACTTTTTTTTTCTGTTCAACAGCCTCTATTTAACTGTCTTGATCGAAAACGACCAGCAGAGGTCAGTAAAAAACAGAATTGCTTTCTGCTGAGGGACTTTCTGTTTTTAATTTTTTCTGGCATCTACCTCAGCTTGGTTTTCTTGATAGAAAACGACCAGCAGAGGTCAGTAAAATACCAGAAGCACTTTACCATTCTCTAAATTCCAGTCCATAAAAATTGAATTCCACAAGCACCCATAGACAATAATTTTATTTCAGATCTTGTATTTTAAGTGATATGACCACCGAAGGTCCTGATTTTATATTTAAAACAGAGCTTTGGACTATACCATTTCCAGCTGATAGGCAATATTTCTCTCCATGTGTTCCCATATCTGGTGTGTCAAGCAGTTTGGTACTTACTTTCCCTCCGTGTTAAAGAACAGTAGATGTTTCAGCACCCAAGCTAATGTGCTGCATAGCTAAATACATATAAGGTCCCACAGGCGAGACCGATTGCATTGCAAATACTTGTTATTTCATCTCAGCACCACTATAAACAAACAACTCCGATTCTGACCTCTGCTGAACTGTATACAATATGTATCTATTGCGACCAATACTAACTTATCATGCCACACGGTCACAGCTGCGCTTTGCAAAAGATGCAGGCTGGCATGGCAAGGCAAGTAGTGCACCAGCAAATCTATCAGCAGCATTCCTTCGTTGGTGCACTCAGATCTCCGCTCCAACTAAAATGAATGTCAAGTTCAATTTGCTATTAAATATGAAATGAATGTAGAGTGTTGCCAACTGAGCAAAAAAAAAGACCTCTACCCTAAATATTATCACAAGTGTACTTTTGAGAGTCTAAGTCCCTGTGTAGAGTGACAACCTTCCATACCATATTAACTAGGTTTCCAGATCTGTCCCAGAGTAGCTAGGGTAAAGTTTTCTTTGCATTCTGGAGACTGCATGACAAGAACCACAAGTTCCAGAATGCAAAGGTGCAGACATGTCAGCCCTTTAAAATAATCTGTGAAGGCTCACTGTTGTTTAAGCGAGCTCTCGGTTCTATTAAAATGTGGCCTCAAAGAAACATGGTTCTCTGTGGTACAGATATAACCATGCATATAAACACAAAGCACACTTTGTAATATTAGATACATATGTATTATCTATTTTATCGTTGTTTGAAAAAGATTTAGCTGGCACACACATCTGAGTGGAAAGTGAGAGCAGGGGCCGCTGAGGTGGGGAACGATCAGCTTGTTTTCCGGCAGAATACAAGTTTCTTTTAAGTATTTAAGTACAGCACAGACACAGCGCTAGGACACCATGGCGATGCAAATGAAAATCACACTGGTGAAATGTTTGTGAGCAGTACTCGTGCTCGGCCTGTATGGCATTCCTAAATACCATTTTAATGGGTGAACATGGGCTTCTATTGGAATTCTCCAGGGCATATATTATCAAGCCCATTATCGCCGCTTTAGTAGCAATTTTCTGCCGCTAAAACTGCGATAAATGTAACGCCCTGCCCCCACATCCGAAGGGGTCAGAGGTTGAGCTCCTGTATGTCTGTCCCTACAGGAGACCAGGGCCCTTCTGCCTGGAGCAAGGGTTTGAAACCAGGTGTGGCCGGAGAGGCAGGAGTGACTCACCTTGGATGGCCAATGGGTACTTCTGTGACTTGCAAGGCAACACATTCTCATACATGCCAACCTTTGGTAACAAGAATGACGGAAATTTAAGAAAAAAAGGGAATGTATTTCCTTATCAACTTAGCTGAGGCCCACCCACACGCACAAGGCTCAACCCCTGTCTGGGCATGTTCACCCTCTATCAGTTGCCACCAGAGGCAGCATTCTGTACCAAAGGCCTTACTTTAACAATCACACAAGTGAATGCCAAATGCAAAATGCACCCTCACGTTCAAAATGAATGTGAGGATGTATATTTGTGCTCTGAAAAAGGGCTATATACAACAGAACTCAAATACTGAGCGTGAGCAGGCCCTCGCACTCACCTAATGTACTCTTGTGGTAGAATTCCCCCCCCCCAATTACTATTAATTACACAAGAAGTAGTAATTGCGTAATTAAATTTAATTCTGTGCCGAAGATTAAATCAGAATCATGAAAATTACACCGGTTTCATTGAAATTCTGCCCAAGCCTACTGAAAACTCATTGGGGGAGATTCTCAAGAATGAGTGATAATTACCGCAAAATTAGCTTAACGCAACTATTCACATCGCAGTCTATCATGGGAAAATAACGCTGTGTTACCATTGTATTCTCAACATGGTGGTACCATGCAATAGTCTCATGATAACGCATCAAATGACCGTGTAAAAATTAACACGGCATCGAAAAAAGCCAAACACAAACGCGAAAATAGTAGCAATGAGGTCAATCGCGATACAAAAATCAGCGATAACCAGCGACAGGGCTGCAAATCACACGCGTCGTGAGGGAAAATGCACCAAAAAGCGGAACTGAAAAAAGGGAGAAAAAAAAACTGCCCAATCGCACCTGACATAGCAGGAAACTGTGAGATGAAAATGTACGTATACAACCTCACACCTGTAATATAGTATACATGTCCACTGTCCAGCACAAAATGGTCCTCTCATCCCAAATAGTCACAATGTACATTGTCATGCAGTCTGTATGTAAACGTGAACAATGCGTCAACATACATGTCAACACAATGTCAAAATGCATCTCCCCTTCACATTGCAGAGGGACAAATTACACCTCCAGCAGAGCAGAACAGACAACTCATCAGTGATGCTGAAGAGGACCTCCACACCATCGACACCGACGCCCTGCAACAGTTCCTGGACATCTTAGACAATCCATTTCCAGGAACAGGGCAGCCCAGCTGCATCGAGGAGAGCCCATCCCCTGCACAGACCACACAGCTAGAAGCACCCACCACCACGGCTGGCTTCCAGCACCCCACCGAAGCACGCATTGCATTCAAAGGCCAGGTGTCAGACTGCCAGAAGGAGGTGGCCCAACAGGTGCCGGTGGGGTTCGACCCCATGGAACCCGAACTAGATCACATATGTGGTGGTCTAAGTCCCATCAGGGACCACTTACACGCCCCAGCGGAGACTCACACCTCGACAGAGACACATACATTTGCACTTTTACAGTACTGAATACTGATTCACGCCCAGAGCCCCCGGATAATCATTCACACCTCCACGCTGGACTTGGGTATGCCTGCACAATCCACTCCTCTTACGTACTGTGTCTTACCTGCTGCCTGCGGTGACATGTTTGCGTCCGCTGTACACAGCACAATGTAATGTTGTAGGCCCCGGGCCCTCATGTATACATTATGACCACACAGACACACTCAGATAGTTTGTGGAACCGGCTATGGGCATGTGTGCCCTTAACCTTTATTGCCCTGGTCAAATATACAGTGTCACTTGTGCTGAATGTGTGCGGGGTGAGTGTAAGCCAACCCTCATGGAGTGGTTGGTGCTGGCAACAACTTGAACAGTGATCACAATTAAAGCAGAAGCGGAAAACACCCGCATAACAGAAACAACTCCGAAGCATCATGGTGGTAGCCGGAGCAAGTACAGATGTCACCCAATATGCAATCAGAAGGGTCCGTGAGTTGCAGTGCACTGAGGTTGGGGCACCAGAGCTGAGCGTGCTCCTGTGAACAAATTGTCAAGCATTGTGTCCTCTATGGATATTACTGCTGCTGCTGCAGTTGGGTATGTTACACCTGCATCATCTTCCTCATCATCGTCCCAGATAATTCACACTGAATGAGGTGACATTGCTGTGTGAGCTGTCCACCGCACAGAACTCAATCAGAACTGGTCCATGAGTAGTGGTGCAATGAGTTAGTGGCACCTGAACAGCTAAGCAGGGTATCAAGCTGATGATGACACCGACGACAGGTGTGAGCGACTCTGGCACTTGTTGTTTGGAGGTGGTCCTGGCGGTGGTGGCGTGTGTGACATCCGGGCAGGTCAGGACTCAATTTGATGTGTGAGCCCAGGTGGACCGCCGTTGAGGCTGGAGGCAGCGGACAGCGCAGGGCCACAGACGGATGTATGATGTTACAACGCATACTATTACAACGCATACTTTTACAACGCAACTATTGCAACGCAAGTACCTTTAGAACGCATGATTTTACAACGCATACCATTAGAACGCGAAAAAGTAAAATTAATACAAAAGTACAATTACAACGAAAACCACTATAACGCATACCATTACAACGCATAAATATTTAAAATATATATATATATATATTTTTTGTAAAATACAATCTGGCACGGGATGCAGGGAAAATAGGGGTTTTGTGTGGGGAAGTGTATTAAAATGTAGTAAAAAAACTATGCATTAGATTTTCGAAATACAAGCATATTTTCATTAATCAATACTCGAGTATTAATATTAATACTCGAGTATTAAAAAACGAAAACAATAACGACACATTTAAAAAAATGATATATATTTTTTTGTAAAATACAATCTGGCACGGGATGCAGGGAAAATAGGGGTTTTGGGTGGGGAAGTGTATTAAAATGTAGCAAAAAAAGTATGCATTAGATTTTCGAAATACAAGCATATTTTCATTAATTAATACTCGAGTATTAATATTAATGCTCGAGTATTAAAAAATGAAAACAATAACGACACAAACGTACTTATTAACTTTTAAAAATAAATTCCAAACAAACACTACAGAAAAAATTGATGTTAGAGGAGAAAGTGTATTTAAACATTATTGGAAACTAAATGAAAATATTATGAAATAACAATAAATAATTATTATATTAATACTCAAGTATTAAAATAAATAATCGAGTATTAAATATAGTAATCTGAAATTTTTTAAAATAATTAACACATTAAAAAACGCACATTTTACTTATAAATATTATCATTATTTAGATATTGAAACTTCATTTTATAAATAACAAACATAAACTGAACATAACATATAGCAGCCATTTTAGATAGGTAACATGATAAAATAGTCCTATCACTATTTCAACAAATGAAGCACCACAACAATGAAAACAAAATGGAGGGCCAAACAGAGTTAAAAACGAAAACAAACACTTTTTTCCTTCTAATTTAAAATGACATGTTTCCACATTAAAAAAATCATTATTAAACCCTTTCTTAAACGCACCTTTTCTCAAAATTTACGAACATACTGACACAAACATATAAATACTAGGCAGACACCATTTTAAAATCAGTTGATTTTCAACTTGCAGAGTGAGCAGACGCCTGAACCTGACCCTCTGACCTAGTGAACCTTGAAGAACCTTGAAGAACCTAATATTAATATTCGACTCATTTATCTGAATAAACAAGTACGTTTAAAAATCAGAATAAGCATAAAGTAATGTTACTAAATTAAAAACGAATAAATACCTAACACATATATATATATATATATTTAATTTCAAGATAAAAAAGTCACATAATAAACGAATCGGAAAATACAGATTCGGTATTCCACATTAATTCCAATGAATTTCAATACCAATAGAAATCAATGCGGAATACCGATTAAGTATTTACAGAAACGATAAATTCCGAAACTTACAAAGTCGGTATTTACCGAATCAGAATTATCTTCAAGTCCACTCCTCTAATTTACCACTTCTTAAATACCTAAACGTAATGCTTGTGTATTTTAGAAATGATAAATTAGATTTACCTACATCGAGCTCTAAATGTAATAACCTACGAAATAAATACTAGACTAAAAAGTGAAATATTGCGCAAAGCTTGCAGTTACCAATTCTGAACAAAGACAAAAATTAGAAATATTAAAGTAATAAACAGTGCTCAGAAATGATTACATTTCAAAATTTGTAAAATAAACAATGCTTACTTAAAAATATTTCTTTTTAGTAATTCAATCAGAATTTCATCACGTGAGCCTCATCAAAAACATCACCTTCAAAACATTCTTCGTGAGAAGAAAAAAACATCAAACTAAAAAGGTAAATATAAACGAAATACACCTTAACCACTTGGCTGCTAAAGCTTTTCTTTTTGATACTGCAGGTGTATTAATTACTAATATAACTAGTACAAAATGCATCAGTAGAAAAAGTGCTGGATAGTGTTGAGGTAATAAATACTAATCCAAATCCACAAAATGCAGCAGTAAGAAAATTGATGGATACTCTAAAGGAGTAATTTACTATTCCAGACCCAGTAAGGTGCAGCAGTAGGAAAAGTAAAGGACAGTGTAAGGGTGTAATTTACTATTCCAACCCCAGAAAGGTGCAGCAGTAGGGAAAGTGAGGACAGTGTAAGGGTGTAATTTACTATTCCAACCCCAGTAAGGTGCAGCAGTAGGGAAAGTGAGGGACAGTGTAAGGGTGTAATTTACTAATCGAACTCCCGGAAGGTGCAGCAGTAGGTAAAGTGATGATAAGTGTAAGGGTGTAATTTACTATTCCAAACCCAATAAGGTGCAGCAGTAGGGTAAGTGATGGAGAGTGCAAGGGCGTAATTTACTATTCCAACCCCAGTAAGGTGCAGCAGTAGGGAAAGTGATGGTGAGTGTAAGGGTGTAATTTACTATTCCAACTCCAGGAAGGTGCAGCAGTAGGGAAAGTGATGGTGAGTGTAAGGTTGTAATTTACTATTCCAACCCCAGTAAGGTGCAGCAGTAGGGAAAGTGATGGACAGTGTAAGAGTGTAATTTACTATTCCAACCCCAGGAAGGTGCAGCAGTAGAGAAAGTGATGAACAGTGTAACGGTGTAATTTACTATTCCAACCCCAGGAAGGTGCAGCAGTAGGGAAAGTGATGGACAGTGTAAGGGTGTAATTTACTATTCCAAACCCCAGGAATGTGCAGCAGTAGGGAAAGTGATGGACAGTGTAAGGGTGCAATTTACTATTCCAACTCCAGGAAGGTGCAGCAGTAGGGAAAGTGATGGTCAGTGTAAGGGTGCAATTAACTATTCCAAACCCCAGGAAGGTGCAGCAGTAGGGAAAGTGATGTACAGTGTAAGGGTGTAATTTACTATTCCAACTACAGGAAGGTGCAGCAGTAGGGAAAGTGATGGACAGTGTAAGGGTGTAATTTACTATTCCAACTCCAGGAAGGTGCAGCAGTAGGGAAAGTGATGGTGAGTGTAAGGGTGTTATTTACTATTCCAACCCCAGGAAGGTGCAGCAGTCGGGAAAGTGATGGACAGTGTAAGGGTGTAATTTACTATTCCAAATCCAGGAAGGTGCAGCAGTAGGGAAAGTGTGAAACAAAGTTAAAACATTTTTCAAAAGCAACATTAAAGACAAAGATAATTTAAACACAGTATTATTCACATTTAAATCTGAAACAGCCTCATTTTTCATTTAAAAAACATTTAATTTTCCATATTTCTTTTATTTAGAAATTCTGATTAAACTTCTGAGATAAACAACCTCCAAATCCAAAAAAGACATGAAACAAAAATGCCAGTAAAAAGAAAGAAAGCAGAGCAGAATCCAGACCTCAAGGAGAAAAAAAGAAAAGCACAAGGTAAAAAAAATTCATAAAAACTATTTTACATTTCCCTACTGCTGCACCTTCCTAAAGTTGGACAGTGTAAGGGTGTAATTTACTATTCCATCTCCAGGAAGGTGCAGCAGTAAGAAAAGTGATGGACAGTGTTAGGGTTAAATTTTGTATTCCAACTCCAGGAAGGTGCAGCAGTAGGGAAAGTGAGGGACAGTGTAAGGGTGTAATTTACTATTCCAAATCCAGGAAGGTACAGCAGTAGGGAAAGTGATGGTAAATGTAAGGGTGTAATTTACTATTCCAACCCCTGGAAGGTGCAGCAGTAAGGAAAGGGAGGGACAGTGTAAGGGTGTAATTTACTATTTCAACTCCAGGAAGGTGCAGCAGTAGGGAAAGTGATGGACAGTGTAAGGGTGCTATTTACTATTCCAACTCCAGAAAGGTGGAGCAGTAGGGAAAGTGATGGACAGTGTAAGGGTGTAATTTACTATTCCAACCCCAGTAAGGTGCAGCTGTAATGAAAGTGATGGTGAGTATAAGGGTGTAATTTACTATTCAAACTCCAGGAAGGTGCAGCAGTAGGGAAAGTGACGGTGAGTGTAAGGGTGTCATTTACTATTCCAACTCCAGAAAGGTGCAGCAGTAAGGAAAGTGATGGTCAGTGTAAGGGTGTAATTAACTATTCCAACTCCAGGAAGGTGCAGCAGTAGGGAAAGTGATGGACAGTATAAGGGTGTAATTTACTATTTCAACCCCAGTAAGGTGCAGCAGTAGGGAAAGTGAGGGTCAGTGTAAGGGTGTAATTAACTATTCCAACCCCAGGAAGGTGCAGCAGTAGGGAAAGTGATGGACAGTGGAAGGGTGTAATTTACTATTCCAACTCCAGGAAGGTGCAGCAGAAGGGAAAGTGATGGACAGTGTAAGGGTGTAATTTAGTATTGCAAAACCCCAGGAAGGTGCAGCAGTAGGGAAAGTGGTGGACAGTGTAAGGGTGTAATTTACTATTCCAACTCCAGGAAGGTGCAGCAGTAGGGAAAGTGATGTCCAGTGTAAGGGTGCAATTAACTATTCCAAACCCCAGGAAGGTGCAGCAGTAGGGAAAGTGATGTACAGTGTAAGGGTGTAATTTACTATTCCAACTCCAGGAAGGTGCAGCAGTAGGGAAAGTGGTGGACAGTGTAAGGGTGTAATTTACTATTCCAACTCCAGGAAGGTGCAGCAGTAGGGAAAGTGATGGTCAGTGTAAGGGTGTTATTTACTATTCCAACCCCAGGAAGGTGCAGCAGTCGGGAAAGTGAAGGACAGTGTAAGGGTGTAATTTACTATTCCAACTCCAGGAAGGTGCAGCAGTAGGGAAAGTGTGAAACAAAGTTAAAACATTTTTCAAAAGCAACATTAAAGACAAAGATAATTTAAACACAGTATTATTCACATTTAAATCTGAAACAGCCTCATTTTTCATTTAAAAACATTTAATTTTCCTTTTTTTATTTTTTTTTATTTTAATCTCTTTATTAATATTGCAAGAGGTTAAGAGAAACAAAATATGTACAAACAAAAGTAGATAACACCAGTTAACACATCATTTACAACAGAAAAACAGTGATATTTCAGTTTGCAAAAATGTCTCTAATAGCCAACCAACATCTACCCCAATTCTTATCCAAATAAATTAATCCAGACTTTCTCTTTTTTCTTCAAAGAGTTAGGACCCCTTAGTCTCGCTAGAGCAATCTCCATTGTATAAATTTCTTTTACTAGACTCCACCACTCCATTGTATGAGGAGGATCTGGCGATATCCAAGATCTGGCAATAGTTAGTCTGGCACAAGCAAAAATATTAGAAATAAGGTCTCTATTGGGACAGTTCACATCCTGGATATCTAATAAAATCAGATGAGCAGATATAGGTGGGAAAACAAGCAATTTCATATTAAGTATCATTTCTAATCCTTTCCAAAAGTTAGTAAAAGCGGGACATGAAAAAAGCATATGCTCTATGTTTGCAGCTTCTAAGAAACATTTAGGGCACCTGGTGCGCTCATTAACCTGATTTTCTAGAGCCCAGCTAGCAATCCTTTCTGGGGTGTAATAAAGTTGACAAACCGTACGATATGCTTGAAGCCTAATGTTAGAAGAATGCACCACTCTATTGATTTGAGTGAGTGTAGTAGAGATCTGTTTGGCGGAAATTTTAACACCCATCCGATGGGACCATTTAAGAGCCAATTTACCACAATCATCTTTTTTATCTTTGTTCAAATTATAATAACCTTCACTAATAAGTGACTTAGTCTGTTTTGAATACACACATTTAATAATGTCTGATTGCTGAACTTCCCTGACTTTCATCTTGTGAACGATAAAATCATGAATTTGCATATACTTGAAGTACATTCCATCATTCAGTTTATATATGTTTTTTAGTGCTTCAAATTCTAAGAAACCGTTAGTGCCATACATATCCCCCAGTGTGATTATGCCGTGCCTTGTCCAAGCTATTCTTGCCCCATCCGAAAAGATTCCAGGTAATCCAGGGTTTTCCCATAATCTTAATTCTGCATTAAAAAATTAGATTTTCTCATGTGCCATTAGTTGTTTCCAAATTTGGGCGGTGTGTCTAGCAGTCTTAAACTTAACTCTTTTAAAATAGTTAGGGTCGTTTACTCTAGAAAGAAATTGATTGCTATCTTGACCTAACATAAACTTATGATAGAAAAAAGGGTTTTCAGTGCATAGTAAACTCTGCAAACGGCCAATAAAAGAGGAAAAAAAGTACAGTCTGAAATCAGGAAAATTTAGACCCCCTTTGTCAATTGGGAGTTTCAGCTGATTAAGAGCTCTTCGCGCTTTCTTATAGCCCCAAATAAAGCTACTACATATTCCATCGAGTTTTTTGAAAAAAACAATATTAAGACGCAAAGGGATTGATCTATATAGGTAAAGAACTTTAGGTAGAATTTTCATTTTTATTCAGTTGAGACGACCTACAAGACTTAATGGAATCTTGTGCCATTTTTTTAAAGATGCCACTGTTTCTTTAAGAAGCAAGTCATAATTGAGGGTTATAACGTCTTCTAACTTGGCCGATATCTTAACACCAAGATAGGTAGCGTTCTTACATATACCCGATACTATTCCTGTTGGCTTATAGTTTGCGACAACCTGAGTTTTTTTAGCGTTTAGTTTATAGCCGGATACCTTACCAAATCTTTCTGCTTCTTTAGTTATAGCCGGAACAGCTTTAGACACATCAGTAGTAAATACAGCGATATCATCCGCGTACGCGGTGATTTTTAAGCTGTTTCCCTTGTGATTGAAAGAAATAATATCGCTAGATATTAACAAAGCATTAAGAAAGAGTTCCAATGACAAAGCAAATAGCAGGGGCGACAAAGGGCACCCCTGCCTCGTTCCTCTTTCTATTGAAAAAGATGCAGAGCTTTTGCCCGCATAATTAATCGTGGCCATTGGGTGATCGTATAATGACTGGATCCAGCCAAGGTATCTACCCTTAATACCGTATACATCAAGCACAGCCCATAGATACTCCCACCCCACTCGGTCAAACGCTTTTTCAGCATCAAGAAAAATCGTACCAAGTGGGGTGTGGTTAGTGTTGGCTATATCAAAGGCCGTAATGGCCATATTGACGTGGGCCGTGGTGTCTCTGCCCATAACAAACCCGTGCTGTTGCATGTTAACAAGTTCTGGCATAAGGGGAGCCAGGCGGTTTGCTAGAATCTTAGCAAACGCTTTCGCGTCTGCATTAATCAAAGATATCGGCCTGTATGACCCGCATTCTTCTACAGGTTTTTGTTTTTAAAAAAAAAAATGATCTTCGCTGTTCACCATGAAGGAGGGGCAATTCCAGTTTCCCCCATTGAATCAGCTAATAACTTAAATAAAGGAAAAAGTTCTTCAGAGCAAATCTTATAAAGTTCAATGGGAAGCAGATCTTCCCCAGCCGCTTTGCCCAGAGGAAGTGAAAAGAAAGCCGTTTTGATCTCGTCTAGTGTAATCTCAGAGCTAAGCAGATTGACGGCTTCTTTTTCATAGTCTCCATTCAAATAGACTCTCAAATAAGACATTATATCTTCTTTAATTGGGCGATCTTTGGGGGTATATAAATTGTGATAGTATTTGGCAAATTGTTCTAGAATCTCATCTGGTTGATGGTACATAATCGAGTCCATGCCCTTAATTGATTTGATTTTAGTTTTAGCTTTCTGGTCTGCTACCTTATATGCTAGGACTTTGCCAATTCTATCTCCACTTTCATATTGAGACAAGTGGAATTTATGCATTCTGGCGCTACTCTTCTCTCGCAGGAATTTTTTTGTCTCTGATTGTGAATCCACTAGTTCTAATCTGATCTGAAGAATGTCATAATTAGATGCCCCCTGCCCGAGGGCTGGAGCTAATCTTTTTTCCAATAACAATATATGTAGGTTAGTTTGTTTGAGAGTGTTGCATATTTCTGCATTTTTCCGAAATACATATTGCTGAGCAAAGCCCCTTACACTAGCCTTACACCCTTCCCATACTGATATGATTGCAGCCGAGTTCAAGTTTATTTCTATAAATTCTTTTATATGTGCTTTCAATTGTGATGTAAATAGAGGATCTGATATTAAATATCTTGGGAATGTGAAGCTGCGTGCGTCTTTCCTAATGCTGCCAATCTTTATTGTCAAAAGTATAGGATTGTGGTCTGAGGTTATTCTAGGGCATAGTTCAATAATACATCCTTCAATGATTCTATCAGTAGCCCAGGCTAAATCAATTTGAGAGCAAAGCTTATGAGGATGTGAATAATATGTAAACCCTGCTACATTGGGGTGAATAGTTCTCCATACATCCTTCAAATTATGTATGCGGCTTAGTTCCATTATGGCGGCCCTTACTTTACTTTTTCCATATTTCTTTTATTTAGAAATTCTGTTTAAACTTCTGAGATAAACAACCTCCAAATCCCAAAAAGACATGAAAGAAAAATGCCAGTAAAAAGAAAGAAAGCAGAGCAGAATCCAGACCTCAAGGAGAAAAAAAGAAAAGCACAAGGTAAAAAAAATTTATAAAAACTATTTTACATTTCCCTACTGCTGCACCTTCCTAAAGTTGGACAGTGTAAGGGTGTAATTTACTATTCCATCTCCAGGAAGGTGCAGCAGTAAGAAAAGTGATGGACAGTGTTAGGGTTACATTTTGTATTCCAACTCCAGGAAGGTGCAGTAGTAGGGAAAGTGAGGGACAGTGTAAGGGTGTAATTTACTATTCCAAATCCAGGAAGGTACAGCAGTAGGGAAAATGAGGGTCAGTGTAAGGGTGTAATTAACTATTCCAAACCACAGGAAGGTGCAGCAGTAGGGAAAGTGATGGACAGTGTAAGGGTGTAATTTACTATTCAAACTCCAGGAAGGTGCAGCAGAAGGGAAAGTGATGGTCAGTGTAAGGGTGTAATTTACTATTCCAACCCCAGGAAGGTGCAGCAGTCGGGAAAGTGATGGACAGTGTAAGGGTGTAATTTACTATTCCAACTCCAGGAAGGTGCAGCAGTAGGGAAAGTGTGAAACAAAGTTAAAACATTTTTCAAAAGCAACATTAAAGACAAAGATAATTTAAACACAGTATTATTCACATTTAAATCTGAAACAGCCTCATTTTTCATTCAAAAAACATTTAATTTTCCATATTTCTTTTATTTAGAAATTCTGATTAAACTTCTGAGATAAACAACCGCCAAATCCAAAAAAGACCCGAAACAAAAATGCCAGTAAGAAGAAAGTAAGCAGAGCAGAATCCAGACCTCAAGGAGAAAAAAAGAAAGCCACAAGGTAAAACAATTCATAAAAACTATTTCCCTACTGGTGCACCTTCCTAAAGTTGGACAGTGTAAGGGTGTAATTTACTATTCCATCTCCAGGAAGGTGCAGCAGTAAGAAAAGTGATGGACAGTGTTAGGGTTAAATTTTGTATTCCAACTCCAGGAAGGTGCAGCAGTAGGGAAAGTGAGGGACAGTGTAAGGGTGTAATTTACTATTCCAAATCCAGGAAGGTACAGCAGTAGGGAAAGTGATGGTGAGTGTAAGGGTGTAATTTACTATTCCAACCCCAGGAAGGTGCAGCAGTAAGGAAAATGAGGGACAGTATAAGGGTGTAATTTACTATTCCAACTCCAGGAAGGTGCAGCAGTAGGGAAAGTGATGGACAGTGTAAGGGTGCAATTTACTATTCCAACTCCAGGAAGGTGCAGCAGTAGGGAAAGTGATGGACAGTGTTAGGGTGTAATTTACTATTCCAACCCCAGTAAGGTGCAGCAGTAGGGAAAGTGATGGTGAGTGTAAGGGTGTAATTTACTATTCAAACTCCAGGAAGGTGCAGCAGTAGGGAAAGTGATGGTGAGTGTAAGGGTTTCATTTACTATTCCAACTCCAGGAAGGTGCAGCAGTAAGGAAGGTGATGGTCAGTGTAAGGGTGTAATTAACTATTCCAACTCCAGGAAGGTGCAGCAGTAGGGAAAGTGAGGGTCAGTGTAAGGGTGTAATTTACTATTCCAACCCCAGGAAGGTGGAGCAGTAGGGAAAGTGATGGACAGTGTAAGGGTGTAATTTACTATTCCAACCCCAGTAAGGTGCAGCAGTAGGGAAAGTGATGGTCAGTGTAAGGGTGTAATTTACTATTACAACTCCAGAAATAAGCAGCAGTAGAGAAAGTGATAGTCAGTGTAAGGGTGTAATTTACTATTCCAACTCCAGGAAGGTGCAGCTGTAGGGAAAGTGTGAGACAAAGTTAAAACATTTTTCAAAAACAACATTAAAGAGAAAGATAATTTAAACACAGTATTATTCACATTTAAATCTGAAACAGCCTCATTTTTCATTTAAAAAACATTTAATTTTTCATATTTTTTTAATTTAGAAATTCTTATTAAATTTCTGAGATAAAAAAACTCCAAATCCAAGCAAGACACCAAACAAAAAGCCTAGTAAGAAGAAAGAAAGCAGAGCAGAATCCAGACCACAAGGAGAAAAAAAGAAAACCACAAGGTGAATAAAAATTCTTAAAAACTATTTTACATTTCCCTATTACTGCACCTTCCTAAAGTTGGACAGTGTAAGGGTGTAATTTACTATTCCATCTCCAGGAAGGTGCAGCAGTAAGAAAAGTGATGGCCAGTGTAAGGGTGCAATTTACTTTTCCAACTCCAGGAAGGTGCAGCAGTAGGGATAGTGTGAGACAAAGTTAAAACATTTTTTAAAAGCAACATTAAAGACAAAGATAATTTAAACACAGTATTATTCACATTTAAATCTGAAAGAGCCTCATTTTTCATTCAAAAAACATTTAATTTTCCATATTTCTTTTATTTAGAAATTCTGATTAAACTTCTGAGATAAACAACCTCCAAATCCAAACAAGACACCAAACAAAAAGCCCAGTAAGAAAAAGAAAGCAGAGCAGAATCCATACCTCAAGGAGAAAAAAAGAAAACCACAAGGTAAATAAAAATTCAGAAAAACTATTTTACATTTCCCTACTGCTGCACCTTCCTGGAGTTGGGCAGTGTAAGGGTGTAATTTACTATTCCAACTCCAGGAAGGTGCAGCAGTAGGGAAAGTGATGGACAGTGTAAGGGTGTAATTTACTATTCCAACTCCAGGAAGGTGCAGCAGTAGGGAAAGTGAGGGACAGTGTAAGGATGTAATTTACTATTCCAACTCCAGGAAGGTGCATCAGTAGAGAAAGTGATAGTCAGTGTAAGGGTGTAATTTACTATTCCATCTCCAGGAAGGTGCAGCAGTAGAGAAAGTGATGGACAGTGTAAGAGTGTAATTTACTATTCCAACCCCTGGAAGGTTCAGCAGTAGGGAAAGTGAGGGACAGTGTAAGGGTGTAATTTACTATTCCAACTCCAGGAAGGTGCAGCAGTAGGGAAAGTGATGGTGAGTGTAAGGGTGTAATTTACAATTCCAACTCCAGGAAGGTGCAGCAGTAAGGAAAGTGATGGTGAGTGTAAGGCTGTAATTAACTATTCAAACTCCAGGAAGGTGCAGCAGTAGGGAAAGTGAGGGTCAGTGTAAGGGTGTAATTTACTATTCCAACCCCAGGAAGAGGCAGCTGTAGGGAAAGTGATGGACAGTGTAAGGGTGTAATTTACTATTCCAACACCAGTAAAGTGCAGCAGTAGGGAAATTGATGGTCAGTGTAAGGGTGTAATTTACTATTCCAACTCCAGAAATGTGCAGCAGTAGAGAAAGTGATAGTCAGTGTAAGGGTGCAATGTACTATTCCAACCCCAGGAAGGTGCAGCTGTAGGGAAAGTGTGAGACAGAGTTAAAACATTTTTCAAAAACAACATTAGAGAGAAAGATAATTTAAACACAGTATTATTCACATTTAAATCTGAAACAGCCTCATTTTTCATTTATAAAACATTTAATTTTCCATATTTCTTTTATTTAGAAATTCTGATTAAACTTCTGAGATAAACAACCTCCAAATCCTAACAAGACACCAAACAAAAAGCCCAGTAAGAAGAAAGAAATCAGAGCCGAATCCAGACCACAAGGAGAAAAAAAGAAAACCACAAGGTAAATAAAAATTCTTTAAAACTATTTTACATTTCCCTACTGCTGCACCTTCCTGGAGTTGGACAGTGTAAGGGTGTAATTTACTATTCCAACCCCAGTAAGGTGCAGCAGTAGGGAAAGTGATGGTGAGTGTAAGGGTGTAATTTACTATTCTAACTCCAGGAAGGTGCAGCAGTAGGGAAAGTGAGGGACAGTGTAAGGGTGTAATTTACTATTCCAACTCCAGGAAGGTGCAGCAGTAGAGAAAGTGATAGTCAGTGTAAGGGTGTAATTTACTATTCCAACTCTAGGAAGGTGCAGCAGTAGGGAAAATGATGGGCAGTGTAAGAGTGTAATTTACTATTCCAACCCCAGGAAGGTGCAGCAGTAGGGAAAGTGATGGTGAGTTTAAGAGTGTAATTTACTATTCCAACTCCAGGAAGGTGCAGCAGTAAGGAAAGTGATGGGGAGTGTAATGGTGTAATTAACTATTCCAACTCAAGGAAGGTGCAGCAGTAGAGAAAGTGTGGGTCAGTGTAAGGGTGTAATTTACTATTCCAACCCCAGGAAGGTGCAGCAGTAGGGAAAGTGATGGACAGTGTAAGGGTGTAATTTACTATTCCAACCCCAGTAAGATGCAGCAGTAGGGAAAGTGATGGTCAGTGTAAGGGTGTAATTTACTATTCCAACTCCAGAAATGTGCAGCAGTAGAGAAAGTGATAGTCAGTGTAAGGGTGTAATTTACTATTCCAACTCCAGGAAGGTGCAGCAGTAGGGAAAGTGTGAGACAAAGTTAAAACGTTTTTCAAAAACAACATTAAAGAGAAAGATAATTTAAACACAGTATTATTCACATATAAATCTGAAACAGCCTCATTTTTCATTTAACCTCATAAGTGCTGCGCCTAGTCCAACGGCCGACGGCACCACTACCTCAGGAGTGCTGCCGTCGGCCGTTGGACGTTCGAACCTCACCTGCGCAATGGAACGTTCAGCACTGGAGCTGAACGTTCCATAGCTGCTAAGGTGTTAAAAAACATGTAATTTTCAATATTTCTTTTATTTAGAAATTCTGATTAAACTTCTGAGATAAACAACCTCCAAATCCAAACAAGACACAAAACAAAAAGCCCAGTAAGAAGAAAGAAAGCAGAGCAGAATCCAGACCTCAGGGAGAAAAAAAGAAAACCACAAGGTAAATAAAAATTCATAAAAACTATTTTACATTTCCCTACTGCTGCACCTTCCTAAAGTTGGACAGTGTAAGGGTGTAATTTACTGTTCCATCTCCAGGAAGGTGCAGCAGTAAGAAAAGTGATGGACAGTGCTAGGGTTAAATTTTCTATTCCAACTCCAAGAAGGTGCAGCAGTAGGGAAAGTGAGGGACAGTGTAAGGGTGTAATTTACTATTCCAACTCCATGAAGGTGCGGCAGTAGGGAAAGTGATGGTGAGTGTAAGGGTGTAATTTACTATTCCATCTCCAGGAAGGTGCAGCAGAAGAGAAAGTGTTCGTCAGTGTAAGGGTGTAATTTTCTATTCCAACTCCAGGAAGATGCAGCAATAGAGAAAGTGATGGACAGTGTAAGGGTGTAATTTTCTATTCCAACTCCAGGAAGATGCAGCAGTAGGGAAAGTGAGGGACAGTGTAAGAGTGTAATTTTCTATTACAACTCCAGGAAGGTGCAGCAGTAGGGAAAGTGAGGGACAGTGTAAGAGTGTAATTTACTATTCCTACTCCACGAAGGTGCAGCAGAAGGGAAAGTGAGGGACAAAGTTAAAACATTTTTCAAAAGCAACATTAAAGAGAAAAAAATGCACCAATAGGGAAAAAGAAGGCTGAAATATATTTTTCATAGTAATGTAAAGAATATTATGATTCTATATTTTTAAACTGACACACATAATTAAGATTTTTTTCTTTACAACTTTTTCTGCAGAAAATGTCAAGCCAAGCAACAGCAAAATATGTCAAATCCAGGAAAGGAAACAGGGTATTGAAACATTGTGGATATATATATTGCAATGAAAGGTTAGGTGGACCAAGGAGACATTGGAGATGTGTGCAATATTATTCATCCTGTTGCAGTGGCAGAGCGGTTACTGTTGGAGAAATTGTTATAAAAACAACTGAACATAACCACTCTGCCTCTGCAATGGAAATTGAAATTCGTGAGACCATTAACGTAATGAAAGATATTGCATCCACCTCCAATGCCACACATGGTTCAATTTTAAGAGAGGTTGCTCAGCATGTCCCCGGTCATGTTGCTTGTAATATGCCAATTATTCCTAATTTGCGATGAATTATCCAAAGAAAAAAGCAGGCAAGTAACACTCACACTGAAACTCCACAAACTTTTGCAGACATACATGTTCCTAATGAACTTTCTATCTCTTTCTCCAATGAACCCTTCTTACTCTACGACAACCAAAACCCTCTAAAACGTATACTAATCTTTAGCACTCCCCGCAACCTTGTGAAATGAGAGAATACTGAAATTTGGATGATGGATGGAACGTTTAAAAGTACCCCCCATCCTTTCACCCAAATTTACAGTATTCATGCACAGATTCAAAATATTGTAGTACCCTTAGTATATAGTTTGCTACCTGATAAGCAATCAGCAACTTATACTGAATTTTGTCAGTAGTTAAAGAAAAAACTTCTAATAAAAGTCCTAGGAAAACCATTGTGGATTTTGAATTGACTATGATAAATTTCATCACCAAAACGTACACGGATACCCAAATTCAGGGATTTTTTAAATTTTTCCCAGGCATTTTGGGGTACGTTACAAAAAACATCCCTAGTTACTGATTACTGTTCAGATAGCAAACTACAAGTAGAATTAAAGAAACTAACTGCACTTTGTTTTGTACCTCCTGAAAGTGTAGACGAGTACTACACTGCAATTTCTGAATCTGAATATTATGTAGAAAATGAAGATAAATTGGCCCCCTTGTTAAATTATTTTGAGGATACATGGATTGGACATCTAAGTAGATCGGGTCGCAGGAGGAAGCCACTTTTCCATGTGGAGTGGTGGAACTGCTACACAACCTGCTTAGAAGGAGGTGCAAAAACAAATAATGCCATAGAGGGATGGGATAACTCCTTCAACCACACGATTGGAAAACCACACCCCAATTTCTACTCATTCTTAATAACTTTGAAGAAGGAGCAAAGTTATCAAGAAATGAGAATTGCACAAACTTTGACAGGTAGCCTAAATCCACGGATTTCAAAACAATCTAAAGAAATGTCTTAGAGACTATTGGCAATACTTCAACAGTTTTCGTTGTGTGGCATTAGACTACCTGGAAAATGTAGCTAACATTTTACATTTTTAAACACATACACCCACCTTACTTTCCTGCTTTTGCCTAAATTATTATTTTTTTAATTAATTAAATTGGCAACTTTTTTAATACATTTTTTAAAAAATTTCAGTTGGGTCACCAAACAATAATATATATATATTTTTTTTTTAAATAGATTATCTGATATTTCCAAAATAATTTATTTGGGAAAATATTTCAGACAATTTTTTTTCATTAACTCCTTGGACGCTCATGACGAGCTCAGCTCGTCATGATGTACACCTCCATACACTCATGACGAGCTGAGCTCGTCATGAACAATGGGAATCAAGCAATATCAGCACAGGAGGAAAATAACACTAGCATCGATGTGGTTAAAAATATCATCATTTGTTAAAAAGTCAATAAAACGTCCATCATAACAAAAATAGCATTATCGTTTAATTTTCTAAATTGTATTGGACTTCCTGAAAGCATTTTGAACGTAACATAAAATTTCTTTTATTCACCCTATGCACTATTTTATCCAAAAGGATATTTTGGTATTATTGCTATACAAACGTCTGGTTTTTTGTTACTAAATTTGTCAAAAGCAATCATCTTTCATTTATAATAAAATAGCCTACAAAAGTTAAGTTGCAATCAACAATTTGGTAAACTTCAGTGTAATAATCAGTGAAACAGCAATACAAACATTTATAAGAGAAATAATTCACTATCAATTAAATGGCAACCAGAAAATGAAAGACCATATTAGAAAAGCAAAACTTTCTAACTCCATTATTTCTCGCTAACTAAACCTTTTTCAATTATTTTTCATTTCCTACCTCCAATATTTCTCGCTAAACAGCCCATTTTTAAATCTTCATTATAATATCAATGTAAAGAACAAACGATTAACCAAAAACAACTCTCCAGCTAACCGATCCGAAAATAGAAAACAATTTTTCTTTTGTAACACAAAAACTAGCATGTTAAAAACTCAATGAAACCAAAATACAACTTTTTAAAAAAACTAACGATACTGTCATCTTATTTTTCCAACTTTTTCATAAATACTGTACATTTCTTTTATTTCACTTAGTTATTTACATTCAAAATATTTTCTAATATAAAACATTTCCTTATTTAAAACAACTTATCCGTTTGCCCATCTATAATTACGACCCGACAAAGTCATATTCAATTAACATAATCGGCGACATGGTAAAAACAATACAAAAACATCAGATTTAACATATGCAACCTCCCCTTATCCTTACGTTACAATATATATATCCACAATGTTCATATTACCTATATTAAAAGTTATTTAAGTTTCCTACCTGAGTGCAGATCAGCTTCCAGCTGCTTCCTCCAATCGATGCTGTTCAAAATGGCCGCTTGCGTCGTCGTTTACGTGACGACGTGATCCAAAGCAACAAAGACAAAAAAAGGACTATTTACCAAAGTTTATATTATTGAAATGTATAATATTTTATTAAAATATAATTCATTTGTTAATAAATATAAAAAAATAAGTATTATTTCAAATAAAATACGTATGTTTTTATGGTATTTTTTAAAATAAAAAAAATATTTTGAAACAATAAATACAATTTCTTTGTTTTTTTTATTATTCTATATTTTACCTTTTTCTTCTTTATTGTACTTTATTAAATTATAATTTATTTCACTTACCTTACTACTAATTGTATTTCCATGAAATTCTGCATATTTCCTGCTGTACAACGACCTTCAATAGTATAACGCGGGATGCTATGAAGAAAGTATCGAAATAAAAGAAGGACAAATGACTCCATAGATATCAATGTTAAAACGTGGGAAAAAAATAAAACTCACCTTTTAAAATAATTCCTTTTTTTTATAAAATGTCAAATACATTTCAAAAATAGTAAATAAACCATTAGAATAATTTTAAATGATTAGTTTATTTTTTACAATTTTTTATATATAATATTAAATAAATAATTTTCAAATACAATATTAACATTCTCTCTTCTAAATAATATAAATTATTTAAAGGTACAAACATCAAAACTATTACTACAAATTATAAAATAAAATTATTTTAATTGTTTTTAAATTATAATAATAAAAAAGCAATAATTAAATCAAATTATTTATTTAACTTAAATATAAAATAACAACATTATTACTACTTATACATTTTTATGAATCAAATTTTGTTTTAAAGACTGATTATACTACATTTTTACAAAATAGTTGTGCTTAATTAAATAAAGTAAATTTTTTTAATAAAAATAATATCTTTCAAATAAATACTTCGAAAATACTTTTTAAATACTCCATCAAAAATTAATCTAACAATCTAATATTTTTTAAATTCTTTTTTTATTAAACATTTAATTTTTTAATTATTATATTAAAAAATACATGTAAAAATACAATAAAATAATTATTAAATAAATACATCAAAAATACTTGTAAAATACTCCATCTAAATTTAATCTATCAATCTGATATTTTTTAAATTAAACATTTAATAATATAAACAAATTTTTAAAATAGATTTAATAATAATGCGTTGTAAAAAAATCAAAAATACTTGTAAAATACTCCATCTAAATTTAATCTATCAATCTGATATTTTTTAAATTAAACATTTAATATTATAAACAAATTTAAAAAATAGATTTAATAATAATGCGATGTAAAAACATGCGTTGTAACAGCACATGCGTTGTAATAGCATGCGTTGTAAAAGTTGCGTTGTAATGGCTGTTCCCACCACAGACACATGGCATTGATGATCCCCAGTCCATCGACCCAGAGACCATCCAATATTCAATCCTGCAGGGTCAATGACTTGAGCTGCACAGTTAGGGGCCCTGGGTGAACTTTCGCCGGCAGAGGCACACTGCCACGGAACGGTGACTTGCGTTGCACTGAGGTAGGGCCACGTGAGCTGTGCCGGTCCGCGTTGATATCGAAGGTGAATGTAGCAGAGGGTTGCCGGGGGCAGTGGAAGGTGTCCTCCACATCATTATGCAGAGGGCAGAAGCTGGCAGGCAGCGGCAAATGGAGGAGTGGAATGCTATAGCCTCATTTTTACCTCCAAGTCAGTATCACCTACATGATGATGAAGACAACCCCAAGTCCATAGACTCAGACACCACCAAAGTTCAACTAGAGAGTGTCCATAAATCTCGGAGCACAGACTTAGCGGCACCGGAGCTGAAAGGGGATGCAGTCTGCGATGAGGGCTGTACAATGATACAAACTATGCATAAATAATTCAAGGCTCAGTTCCAAATGTATGACCTACTCAACCGCAGTGTAGACCAGAGGCAGCGGTCATTAGGGACCCACAGCCACGTGTTGTTGCCTCGTGATGCACAGAGTGATACCTCCGTCACGATGATCCTTCTATCCTCCAGACTGAACCGCGTCATCCTCTTTCACCTCTCCTTGCGTGCAATGATATTAACTCTGCCATTGAGAAATCAAGACTCAGTTCCAAATGTGTGACCTACTGGACCACAGTGTGGGCCAAAGGCAGTAGTCTGGAAAGGACCACGGACACGTGTGATTGGAATGCTACACACAGACTTGGTGTCACCACATTGAAGGGAGTACAGTGATATCAAACGTCCCATGAACATATGAACTCGGCATCAGGATATCAAGACTCAGTTCCAAATGCGTGACTGTGAGGAGGAACTCACGGATGTATCCCCATGGGCGGTTAAACCCAGTTGTTCATCAATGGATCAAACATGTCGGTCTGGCATCAAGAGTCCCGATCCCAACTCTGAAACTCCATGCCATCTTTCCGTGTTCCTACAGGGAGCCAACGGTAGTCAAGACCCGGAAGGGGTTGGACATGACCCGGGAGGTATACCTAGAGAACCAATGAAAAGCGGAGATTGTGTGGAAGAAGGCGCGTCGGGTTGGAAAGCGGAATCAACGGTGAAGACGCCAGTGGAGGAGACGGAAACCATTCAACGGATCCAGACCAGCCTGCCAGAGCTCCGGAACGAAGACGGCGCCGAAGAGGAATCGGACGAACCGTGGTGTGAGGACTGGTGGAGTCCCCCGGAGGATGCTGGAGAGCGGCCGTGACTCTGGAGAGTTATGGCAGGGCCGGTGAGTGGGGTGTTACAAGGGACTGAGGGTAGAATACGGAAATGTGGTGTTAGAAAACCGGTATTCTGATTTAGTGAATGTAAAAATCAGTTATCCCGACATATTGTTTTCTGAATCTAGAAGTCTGATGTAACTGGTGACCCATTTGTATTTCGAGACAGTCAAACAAACTCTTAAAGTGGATATTGGTTTATTTTTGTCCTTGTAACGTCGATTACGCATCCAAATAGGGTGTGGTGATCAAGACCCTTTATTTTGTGCCTATTACAGACCGTGTCAGTTTATGAATATTGTAGGCCACGTCAGCCCATACTGATTACAGATTCAATTGTTTTTAAGTTCCCGTTACTTTTGGCTAAATCACTCGAACCTCCCAAGAAACAAGCACTGTGTGGTGTGGTGATGGTAAAACCCTGTACCTCTACTTAGAATTAGTGATCTGACGGCCCCTTTCTTTTCCACTTCTTTTATGAGCCTCCGGGGAAATCCTGGGAACTCCGAAGACGAGGAGCCTGGAGACACACCTTTAACAGCCCTCCTTCGAGAAGAAGAAAAGCCGGAAGATATTCAAACTGATTCCCGAACCTTTGTTCCTCAATCTGTTATTATTAAACAACCTATTCGAAACTATCTTCAGCCTCCACGCTTGTTTATCCGACCTGCGCTCCCACAGTGACCTACTTGACCGTAGTGTAGGTCGGAGGCAGCGGTGGAGTTCGGTAATGAGAAAGGAGTAGTGCAGGCCTGTGTCGTGGAGGCTGTGATGGTCGGAGGAGGCTGCCAAGGTCGCGGGCTTCGAACTTGGAGCTTGCACCGGCACGTGGTGAGCAGTGAGGCCTGGGTGCAAAGGGGCGGCCAAGATGGGTTAGGAGACCAGTCGCCCGGGGTGCAGCAAGTGCACACGATTGCAGGCAACACCGCTCATGGCGACGGAGTTGGCCTCGTGGTGGGGTAAGAGGTGCCGCCCTGGCAGACACGTTGGGCATTCCGGAAGAGAACCACGCCCAGAGGTATGTGCTTTTTATTAAAACCGCTATGCTAGCCTGGCGTATGCTGGGCCAGCCCACTCTGCTCACGCTTACAGGGGGAACATAACAATCTACATTTCTGTGATCTTCCCCACTGGCTGGGGTGACATGTTTGCGTCCACTGACCACCACACTCCTAACAGCAGCAGTGTAAGTCGACATGGATATCTCGGTGGTCTGCATACTGCAGTCTGTCCAGCACATCCACACCACACTTGGCATTGTGTCCATTCTCATTCATGGGACACTTGCTGTGAACATTTTTTTTGTTTTCTTATTAGTTTTATTGAGCGCAAACACACTTACAGATCTCCACAATTTGTTGCCATAACAATAGTAATATCCAAGACAGAAGATCTCACATGTATACATTCTACATGACTGTATCAATAATATATGTAAATTGCTTAACTTTAAAACGAAAAGACCCCGCCATCCCTCCATCAATTCACATATGCGTGTACATGCCCACATTTCACCTTAAATTTCTCATCAACAAGTCTCAATCTATAAATGCATCTTCCGGTACAGTCCCACACCTGCTGCGTTGAGTAGTGGTACATACAACAAATATGCTTTCCTCCGTGTTTAAATATACCCATACCGTCATGTTATCGTATTTGCCTTATTTGCCCCGATCATTACGGATATCCATCCCCCTGGTCCTTATCCAGTTGACAAAGGGTTCCAATATGTCTTTTCGTCTGGATCTAGTCTGCAGTAGCTCCCAGTAATGGGACAGCTGGTCCTTACAGTAGTTGGCCACTCCCACCCATTCAGCTATAGTCGGGGGTTCTGCTTCTGCCAATGTATTGCCACCTATCTTTTTGCTAAGAGTAACAACATTACATTGAGTTTACGTTGACCCTTCAGCACCTCTAGTACATATTCCAGTAGTGCAATCAGCGGCTTAGAGGTCAAAGGATTGTTGGTCATACTACCAATGTGGTTAAACACTTCCAGCCAAAACTGTGCTATTGGTCTGCAGTCCCAGGCTAGGTGGGCGAATGTGGCATTCTGAGCTCCACATCTCCAGCATTGTGTGTCTGGGTGTAATCCCATTTGGTGTAGTTGGGGTGGCGTGCGGTATAGTCTATGCAGGTAATTAAAATGAATAAGCCGCAGCTGATAGTTTGGTGAGAGCTGGTCACTGCAAAACTGCCATTGTTTGTCTGTGATGGTGATACCTGCGTCTGACTCGACATGCTGCCCTGATCTGATAGTATAACAACATATCAGATGCAGTGGGTGTCTCCAGTTTGCACATTTGTGGAAGCGTTAAAAATGTGCCATCTGGAAACAGATCACTTCCTTTCTGTAACTCATGGGATTTCGCTCGCAGTGTGGTTGCCTTAACCATTAATGGGGCAATAAGTGGATTTCCGCCTATTGCCATGGATGGCACAAATAAGACCGTCTTGCGTGCCCTTTTTGCAATCCCTTGCCAGGCCCAGCGTAGTGTCTCAACCGTGTCAATTTCCAAACGGGGTCGCTTATAGAGTTGATAGACTGCTGTGTTCAGTGGGAGAGGGACGACTCTGTCAAATTCTATTGCTACATGTAGTTGATATGGGGTAGGGTGTTGCTAAACGTGCAGGAATTGTGCCTGTGCGGAGTATGCATATACCTCACAATCCTGTGCGCCTAAACCCCCCTGCATAAATGGTAATGTTAATAATTTCCATGAGACCCGAGGTTGTTTTCCAGCCCAGATTAATTCCAGTACGCTGGTGCGGAGTCTGTACATTCCAAGGCATTGGAATGTTTACAAATAAGTAAAGCAGTTTAGGTAAAATAACCATTTTCGTTATGGCTATATGGCCAATCAGGGATAGCGGCAAACTCTTCCATCCCTGTACTTTGCTTTCCAACCAGTCAATTACTCTCCCATAGTTTGCCAACCACAATTCCTGCATGTCCCTGCTGATCCATATCCCCAAATATCTAACTTGACCAATAGCCCATTGCACAGGAAACTCTGTTTCAAACTGATCTGTAGTATCCGTGACTGGTACCATCATGGATTTGGCCCAATTTATCTGAATTCCCGTTAGCCCACCATATTGGATCAATTCCCTCATCACTTTGGCAAAGTTGTCTTTGGGATTTATTAGATAAATTGTCATATAGTCTGCGTACATTGAAATAAATAAACCTCTAGATGTAAACCCAATACTCCTTTGTGTATGATGTTGGCGTAGTCTGGTGGCTAGTGGTTCAGTGGCTATTGCAAATAATAACGGCGACAGGGGTAGCATTGTTTCATCCCTCTTGTTATTGTAAGTGGTTCCGAAATTTGGACGTTCACTGTGACTCTCGCCATTGGGTTAGTGTATAGTAAATGGATTTGTTTTATAAATTTAGGACTGAGTCTCACACTTGTCAATAAGGTGAAAAGAAACTTCCATTCTAGCAAATCAAATGCCTTCGTGCCGTCTAATAGTGCTGCCACTGCTTGCACTTGTGGGGCCAAGTGATGTAGTAGGCCAAATATTGTCTTCAGATTGTGTGCTATTGAGCGACCTGGTATAAATCCAGATTTTTCTGGTAGGGCTATCATTGGAAGCATCGGGTGGAGCCTGTTTGCTATTAATTTAGCATAGATCTTAGCGTCCAGGTTTATTAAGGACAGCTGGCGGTGCGATTCTGGTTTTGCTGGGTCCTTGTCCGGTTTCAGCAATGTTATTATAGTGGCCTTACGCAGTGTCATGGGCAAACTACTTGTTTCCTGAGCTTCCAAATATACCTGCAGTAATCTAGTGCCCAGTATATCTGCATATTCTTTGTAGAACGCTGCAGTTAAGCCATCAGCACCTGGGGCCTGCCTGCATGCTGTTTATTACTTGCCTAATGTCGTCTGCTGTGAATGGTAGTTCCATATACTACTGGGCCCCTCTGTTAAACCCAGCTAACTCCAAAGTGTCCAGGTAGTCAGTTATATCGGCCTGAGGCAGGTTTGTTTGTGTTGTGTATAGTTGTCGATAAAATTGTGTCATTGTGCATAGAATGTCAGAAGGCGGTCTAGCGGTCTCTCCCCCGTCCAGTTAGAGTTTTGTTATGTATGCCGACCACCTAGGTGCTCAGAGCAAGCCCGCTTGTGTGTTCCCTGGACGCTCACCCTCCTCATATCGTCGTGCCTGTACATATTTATGCATATAGCGTGTTTCTCTGTCTGCCTCCTCCTAAAATTATGTGAGTTTGGTTCTATTTTGTGCTGTTATTTCAGGGGAGGGAAGATTTGTAGTTGTTCTAGCTTCCTGGTTTCATGCTCCAGTTGGGATATAGTGTCGGGTATATTTTTGAGGACTCCTGCCTTCAGTGCTATGCAGTTTCCCCTAGTGACCGCCTTAAACGTCTCCCAGATTGTCCCCGGTAATTCCCCCATGCCTACATTTAATGTGAAATATTGTTCAATTGTCCCTCTCAGATCCTCACAGAATACCTGATCAAGTAATGCACTTGACGGAAATCTCCAAGTAAATGGTTGGATGTATGGTTTGGGTATGCTTAGTTTTAAGTGTACGGTCGCGTGATCGGAAAATGTACGTGGATGGTGAATAGCGTCGGTTAAACAGGCATGCAAATCCCTAGATGTTAACCAGTAATCTATTCTCAACCATGCATTCCGATGATGCATCACAAAGTGCCTTCCCTGACAGTAGGGTGGAGTACTCTCCAGGAGTCCACTAGTTGGCAGTTAGCAGTTAGCATTGCTGCTGCTTTCGGGTGATGCTCCGGGGGTGCACCCTGTCTGTCTGCCATTGTTGAAAGCACCACGTTAAAGTCCCTGCCCCATAGGATTGCTGTGTTCCCCATAGTTTGCTCCTTTTGCCATATGTGTTGAAAAAACACTGGGCCATCCGAGTTTTGTCCGTAGATGTTCACCAACGCCAATGGGGTGTTGTAAAGCACTCCCTGTACCACAATGTACCTCCTTTCCCTGTCCCTTATTTATTTTGTGTGCATTTGTAAAGCGCTAACGTTCGCTCCCAAGGGAGCATCATGGCGCTGGGCAAGCTGCGGAGAATAACTGAAAAAGTGGGGTGTGATGAAGGAGAGAAGCTAAATGGCAGCCAGGACAGAGGAGTCTGGTTGTTGGTAGACCCATGTCTTGAGAAGTTTTCTAAAATTGTTCTCATTTTCTGTGGATCTGAGGTTGACAGGTAGATTGTTCCAGGCTTTGGCTGCCAGAACATTGAAGGATTTCCCACCCTTGGTCTTATATTTGAATCTGGGGATTAGAACCAGATTTGTCCCAGAGGATCTCAAGCAGCGCGGGGGGTTATAGCGCGTAAAACGATTTGCAAAGTAGCGGGGCCCTGTATTTTGCATGGTTTTGAAAACTGTAAGGAGCAGTTTAAAGAGGATTCTTTTATGCAGTGGCATCCAGTGCAGCGAATTTAGGGCTGCAGACGCTGATGACCTTCTGGGGAGTTGTAAAACCAGTCTAGCTGCAGCATGTTGGATGCTCTGCAGCTTTCTGAGAGTAGATTTTTTCACTCCGGCCATAAGGCCATTGCAGTAGTCAAGTCGGGAGAGTATGAGGGCTACCGCGACTGACTTTCTGGCTGCAATTGGAAGGAAATCGAAAAATTTCTTCAGAGATTTTATTAGTCCAAAGCAGCGACCGGCAGTAATCTTAACGTGGTCATCGAAAGAAAGAGATGAATCGAATTGCACGCCTAGGTTTCTGGCTGATGAGACTGCACTTGGAGGGGCCTCTGATCCTAGGGGCCACCAATCTTTCGGGCAAAAAGAAAGATTTTTACCTAATGGGATGATTTCCGTCTTAGCACTGTTGCATCTAAGATGGTTAGTATTTAACCACTTAAAAACATCAGAGAGGCAGTTTTTGAACCGGAGATCTGCGTCAGTCCGCTGTTTGTCAATGGTGACGACCAATTGAGTGTCGTCAGCGTAAGACGTGACAAGAATCCCATGTGATTCTATCACAGCTAAGAGGGGTGCCATGTAGATGTTAAAAAATAAAGGGCTTAATATGGACCCCTGGGGCACTCCAGATGTGATGAGCTTTTCGCAGGATAGGTGGGGTCCAAGGGACACAGTCTGAGACCTATTTGATAGAAACGATGAGATCCAGGCCAAGGCTGTGTCTGTCACGCCGATCTCTCGCATTCGATTAATTAAGATGGCATGCAAGATAGTGTCGAACGCTGCTGTGAGGTCCAGCAGGATGAGGACAGCTTGCTTGCCCTCATCCTGCAGGAATTTGATGGAATCAGCAAGTTCGATCAAAGCTGTTTCGGTGGAGTGACCGGAGCGGAAGCCAGATTGCTGAGGGTGCAGGATGTTATGGGCTTCTGCGAAAGTTTTAAGCTCCTCATGCACTAAATGCTCCGTGACTTTGCCAAGAATAGGAAGTAAGGAGATGGGGCGCATGTTAGTCAGATCTGTTGCCGATTTGTTCTGCTTTTTCAACAGGGGTTTTACAGTGGCCTTCTTCCATTCAGCAGGTACAAGTCTGGATTCAAGGGATTCATTAATAATGGCATTAATGTAGGGGTTGACTGTGTCAATCAGGTGATGTAGAATGATGGGGGGACAGGAATCAGTGGGCGCTCCTGATTTACAGGCCCGGATTGCCTTGCTTGTCTGTTTCAGGGAGACCGATTTGAAACTGGAGAGAAGAGGATAGTTGACTGTTACCTCTAAGGGGGTTGTCGAAGGAGGGGGAAAATCTTTCTGAATGTTGACAATTTTGTCAACGAAGAAATCTGCAATTTGATTGCATAGGCTCTCTGAGGGAGGTATATCGGTGGTGAGGGCTTTCGGATGAGTGAAAGACTTAACTATAGTAAAGATAGTTTTTTGGTTTTGGTGTGCTTCCGTTATAAGCTTGGTGTAATATTCCTTTTTTGCTGTTTTTATGTCAGAGAGATATAATTTCCTCTGTTGGACATAACATGTTCTGGAGACCGTGTCATATGCTTGTCTCCAGTGTCTTTCTAGTCTCCGACATAGAAGATGACTATCTGCTAGGGTCTGAGTGTACCAGGGGGCATTTGGTTTTTTCTTCTTAGGGCCCTTTTCTTGATGGTTTTTGGGCTCTGTATTAGCCGTGAATATTTGGTTCATCCAGATATGGAAGTTGCAGGAGTCAATTTCAACATCTCCAGTTACAGTGAGGGGTGGGGGCAATGGTTTTGACTCCAGCTTTATTCGTTCGGCCACTTTCTTCCAGTTGACTGTAAAGGTGGCTTGGGTATGCCTAGAACTGGATAGGGTAGGAAGAGGTATCATAATATCAAAAGGGATGAAATGATGGTCAGTCCAAATTTGAGGTAGCGGAGGGGAAGTGGAGAGGGTTGAAAGATTGGAGCAGATGCCATCAATAGTGTGTCCAGCACTGTGAGTGGCAGTGTTGATACGTTGGGAGAGTCCAAAGATGTTCAAGGACTGTAGGAAGGAGATAGTATGGGGGTCAACAAGTGATTCCATATGTAGGTTCATATCGCCAATGAGCGTGAAGTTAGGGTATTGTAGCATGAGCGCTCCGAGGGCCTCATCCAATGAATTGAGGAAGGAAGTAGGATTGCCCGGAGGACGATATAGGAGCCCTCCCGAGAGGGAAAACGAGGCGTTGATTTTAATTGAAAAACCCAAGCTTAAGGTGACATAAATCAAATGTGTGACAGGGAAAAGTTTCCTTAATGATTAGTGCTACCCCGCCACCTCGACCAGAAGGTCTATCCCTCCTGAAGATGGTGAAATCAGGGGGGAGGGCAATAGCCAAATCAGGGTTGGAGGAGTCATTGAGCCAACTTTCGGTAATGAACAGGGCATCTAATTCTTGGCTTAATATTAAATCGTGCACGTCTTGGCAATGGCAGGCTAGGGACCTGGCATTCAAAAGACCTCCCTTGAAGTGGGTGGGACGGATTTTTGGGGGGGCATGCGTGTCGGCAACGCCATTTATAAGCTGAGGGGGAGTCCATTCACAACGAGGACATGCAAGGGGGCTGGAAAGGGGGTCAATATGGGGGCAGTCAGAACAGTGGGGAGTAGGTGGGGGGCGTAGGGACAGTAAATAGTTGGTGTCGTACCTGATGGTGGGTTGCAACCCGACGGCGTGCCCTGCGCCCGGCGCGATCCGGTCGCGGACGGGCGCAGACGGGCGCAGACGGGCTTGGCTTTGGCGCGGCTTGGGCGCGCGTCCGGCGCGCCCGCTGCGCCAGCCCGCTGCGCCGTCTGGCCGGTCTACACATGATATAGGTAGAAAAGGGGGTGGGAGTATGGCGCGACTAGAGCGCTCTCCCTGCCTCCCTCAAGATGGCGCCCACCGTCGCCGAGAATCGGCAAAGCGGCAGTGCCGACAATGGTCTTTTAATGTGTGTCAGTGGTGTCAGAGTGCCTGGTAATTAATTCCCCTTAACTCAGGTGAGCCCCCCAAGAATAAAGCAGACAGTAAAAACAATTAGCGATTAAAAACGTTCAGGTACAATTTAAATGATTAGAAACGCGCTATTTCAAACGTTCACAAGATTACAGAAATTCAGGAATTCAAGCACAGCTCGCAGCCCCAGTTGTCTCACCGGGGAGAGCTACTGTAGGGCACCGAGCGCGGGGAAGAGGCGGATTAAATATTCCAAGGGGGCGGGAGTATGGCGCGACTAGAGCGCTCTCCCTGCCTCCCTCAAGATGGCGCCCACCGTCGCCGAGAATCGGCAAAGCGGCAGTGCCGACAATGGTCTTTTAATGTGTGTCAGTGGTGTCAGAGTGCCTGGTAATTAATTCCCCTTAACTCAGGTGAGCCCCCCAAGAATAAAGCAGACAGTAAAAACAATTAGCGATTAAAAACGTTCAGGTACAATTTAAATGAATAGAAACGCGCTATTTCAAACGTTCACAAGATTACAGGAATTCAGGAATGATGTGGTGTCTTCCATTGTAGGCCTTTATGGATTAATATCGCTACTCCTCCTCTTGAGTAGTTTGAGTAGTCAGACTCGAACACCTCCCCCCATCTTTTAGTTTTAAGCACCTCCTATGCCGCGTTTGTTAGGTGTGTTTCTTGTAGCAGACATATGTCCACTGCATGTCTCGTGAGATAAGAGTGAATCAGTCTGGGCTTCCTACGATCATTAAGCCTCCTGACATTCCAGGTAAGGCATGTAAGTATATTCAAGGCATTAGTTTGTGACATTTTTGGTTGTACAGAATTGATAGCTACCGCTGTGTGTCACGGAGAAGTTTCTCAACAGTGCTGCGGAATGTTCAAACATCTCAATATCTTCCTCTGGTTGTGTAGGCGCATATACCAATGTGCATGTCATTCCCTCATGATTGTGATGTAGGGGCATATGTGTTGGTAGCAGGTCAGAACAAAACATTCACCTCCCCCCTCCCACACCAACCCCGCAATCAGGTCATGTTTCTCCCTCCCCCACTCCTTAACTTAAAGCAAGTTACCCATTTTATAGAACATAAGGGCATCATCCCATGGGGGTACGTGGGGTTGCCGGCAAACACCCCTACTACACATGTGTAGTAGGGTGGCCGAGCACTCAACAGACAACCCTGGCCCCCAGGACTACTCCATCTGCTGGGGCCACAGTTAGTGCCCAAACAGGCTGCTAGTGTCCGAATGAACAGCCCTCCTTTTAGCAAAAGTCAGAGTCCATGTTCTTTGCATCAAGACACGACCTCCTTGTGCACTACAGTATTAAAAGAGTCATTTATCAGCAATCACAGCGTGTTGGTCCTCTCCTCTTCAGTCCTTGCCGCTCAGGTTGTTCTTGGTCTGAACCCCTGTTGCCGTTTTGCGTTGGTTAAGCTCCTTTGCCATTTGTTTGCATCCGTGAAAAAAAGTGGGCGTGCCGTGTTCTTGTTTTTTAAGCTTGACGGTATAAATGAGCGCATATTTTGGTCTTATCTGTTGAAATATTTTTTTTGCCAGTATGAATTCCTTGCGGGCTGCTTGTATTTGCATTGTGAAGTCTGGATACATAGCAATGGTGTTTCCTTGGTAGTGTGTCGTTCCTTTCTCCCTGGCCAGTCTGAGAATGATATCCCGATCTCTATAATTCAGCGCTCTAGCCAGTATTGGTCTTGCCATTGTGCCTGGCTGCGGCCTAGGACCTAAAGTACAATGTGCCCTTTCGATGAGAAACATTTTGGATAGGTCAGGACTAAAAAGCTTATTCATCATAGTTTCAACATATTTCTCCATATTTTGAATGTCCGTTTATTCCGGAATTCCCATGATCCTTATGTTATTTCTCCTCATTCTTCCGTTTAATGACATTCAGTACCACGTCCATTTTCCACATTTTCTTGCTCGTGTCTGACTGGCTGTCCTCCGTCTCCGAAACTCTTGTTTCCAGTGTGCCTAAGCGTCCCTCCTGTTTTTCTACCTGGTGTGTTATTCTGTCCATGTGCTCAACAAGCGTATCCATTTTCGTGTCGATTCCTTGGAGGCTCATTTTCAGTTCTCTAAACATCCCACGAACGTCATCTTCCGGTATTTGACTTGTTGCGGCTTTACCTGTGTGTTCCTGCTGACCAGTGTCCGCTTCCACTGGAATAGCAAGCCTTTGGGTGTTTTCAATGTTGCCTTTATTAGAAGATGGGAGGGGTTGCAATGAACTGTCAGTGTCGGGTGATACACAGAAGCTTTCGGCAGGAAGCGGTGATTCCACTAAAGCGTGTGTGGTTTTGCATAGGAAGTTTAGCTCATCTAACCACGAGGACGCTTGGTCTGCGTCTACTGTTTTATGAGATCAATTGCTTAGTCCATCTATCCTGTGTGGGTAGGGGAGGTAAGCCTTTATCGACTTCTCTCGCAGTGGGCATTGTTGTATTATCCCCCTTGGAAGTCATATTGTGGTTTAAGTCCTAGGACAAAGGCAAAGTCAGTGGATAATACGCCAAACAGAAGCAAATGTTCTTTACCTCCTCTTAACATGAAATCATGAAATCAAGGGGGATAGCCCCGTCCCGTCCTCCTCGGGTCTCAGAGGGCCTAAGAGGGCCCGCCCTTTGCCCGGGCTTAGCCCGGCGTCCTGCTTGCGTCCCGCGAGGCGAAGCTCACAGCCAATATATGCGCCTCCTGGCGTGGTTAGAATGGGTCACAGGTGCCGCGGGTGCCGCAAGGGTTGCTGGGACTTGTAGTCCCCGCCCGCACTCCCCACTGCAGCCTCACCGGCAAGATTGCTATAGCTGGCGGGGCGGCGGGAGGCAGAAGAACGGCTCTGGCGGTGTGGTGCTGCCTCTATGGTCGCAGCAGCACTTGAGGCAGAAAGAGAAAGGGAAAATGTCAGCAGGACCCCTCACAGGATCGACGTTGGTCCCCCGCTCAGCAGAAGCTCACAGCCAATATATGCGCCTCCTGGCGCGGTTAGAATGGGTCACAGGTGCCGCGGGTGCCGCCAGGGTTGCTGGGACTTGTAGTCCCCGCCCGCACTCCCCACTGCTGCCTCACCGGCAAGATTGCTATAGCTGGCGGGGCGGTGGGAGGCAGAAGAACGGCTCCGGCGGTGTGGTGCTGCCTCTATGGTCGCAGCAGCACTTGAGGCAGAAAGAGAAAGGGAAACTGTCAGCAGGACCCCTGACAGGATCGACATTGGTCCCCCCAATTCATAAGGACTTTGTACCTTTACCCCTAGTGCCTAGAGAGCGCTTTATTTTTCTCTCTATGGAGCACTTTATTTTCTCCTTGCAGAGCTGGGCAGCACACCGCTGCTGAGAGGGAATCCCCCATTTAGGGATTCCCCCGTTGTGCATGCCGAGCAGGTGCCCACCCCGCTTATCTCTTTATTTGTGTTGCGGGTGCCCACCCCGCTTATGGGACCTCCAACGCGGGTGCCCACCCCACTTCTACCGTTATTTTTTATCCAAGGGAGCCTACCCCTCATTGCCACCAAAAATACTCAAGAACCGCCGCCGCCCGCATCCCGTCTGGTTGTGGGTGGAGCCAGGCAGACTGAAGCGAAAGATGAGTGAAGGAGGCGGCGTCGGCTCGCAAGGGGCTCCCGTGTGCGAAGGGAAGTCCCATGCACAACACAGGAGGGACGCTGTCTGGAGCCTCGGTGACTCCATACTAAAGTCCCGGTCCCGAGACCGGGGGAAGCTTGGTGTCTGGTGACGCTGGGCTCAGTGAATGGAGAGAGCTCCGCCAGCGCGGCAACATGGTTTTCACGGAGGGGGCGCGAAGCACATTGCCGGTGCCTGCCCCGCTGCATCCACAGTGAAGAGCCTCCCCTCATAGCCCGGTGAGTGGGGATGGCGGGAGCGAGGTATGCCTGAGCTGCCCCATCTAGCAGCGGGATGCTCCAACAGAGAGGTGCCAGGTTTCTTTTGAGAGCGTGCGCTGTTCCAAAAGGGGGCATATTTGTGTTAATGGCCAGAGGGGCCAGTTTTTGCTCCAACGAGGACCCAATGGTTTAGTAGCTTCTCATGGACACAGTGCTTAGTGCATTATTTACTCTCTGAGCGCCGTGTGCCTCTAACGTTTTGCATAATTACTTCCAGAGCCTCGTGTGGCTCCAATGTTTGGCTATTTGTTTTTAGAGACACGTGTCACCAACCAAGGGGTCACAGTTGTTTTAAGGGCCACTGAGAGCCCACGCCACATTTTTAACCTTCACAGCTTCCCAGCAAGTAGTGGGCAGCAGCAAAGTTTACATCACTTATTGCCAGCTGCAACATTTAGGTTTGCGCCTTGACTCCTGCTGCATTGGCACAGCGCCCTGACTTTTGGACAGAGGGCATTTGAGCCCCTTAGAGATGGCCAGTTGGCCAGGGGGACTTTTAGGTTTGTAGGGCGCCAGACCCTAGTGTGATTTATATAGGTGCTAGGAAATGTAATGTATATTATAAGTTTTATGCACCCTGATTTATGTTCTTGATGTGATTTTATAATTATGAGGTATTACCTACTGTGTTATATTTTATTTTTATCTTCTACTGTGGTTTAGGTATGAGTTATCCCCTATGACGGTTTATGTTAGTACGGTTATTTTCTAATGCGAGTTATGTTTAGGAGATTATTGTCTACTATGTTTAGGCTTATGAGGTTGGCGCAGAATATATTTCTCGTACATCTCTGTACATGATATGATTTATGTTACAGGATGATGCTGAAGTGTAGTGTTCACTGATAATTACTGGTTGTGGTCTTCGTTTATGAGATGTTCTTACTTTACTATAAGTGATGATTCTGACAGTGGCCCACGTGGCCCTGTCATTTGTAAATAATCCCCTGTAAATATTGCCCAGTGCCAGTTGGCACAGTGTATATTGTGTGATTACCATCTAATGTGTTTTATGATAATACAAAGTCTATTTTTATATGTAACCTTGTGTGGAGTTCCTTTTGTGGTGTGCCTAATATGTTGTTGCTGTGTGTGTTGTGCAAATGCTTTGCACATCGCCACCGGGATAAGCCTGAGTGCTCGTGCCAAGCTACCAAGGGGGTGAGCAGGGGTTATCTTTGGAATGTAACTCCCTTTCCCTGACTAGAGTGGTGGTCTCTGCCTGGCTTTGGCGCAAGCCTTAGCCAACCAGAGATCCCATTTCTAACACTGGCTAATGACCCAGACTCTGTCCCCTCTGCTTTCTGGTTCTTCTCGACTCCGATCCAGACTTGGATCCATCCGGACACTTTTGACTTCGTCGCCTGCAGCACTTTTCCGCAGCTCGCAATTGAAAACGACGATGAAACCTGACATCAAAAGACACTTATGCACCCAGCTTCCCTGGGTGAAGTAACTTGAGTACTCCGGTGTTCCTGTGGGAATTGACTCTAGAACTGCCAAGTTATAAGGGGGTTTGCTCCAAGTCCCCTTCTAGTGTCCTTCCTCAGTAATTTCCCGATAGAAGTTAATGGTGATTCACAGCTGTGTTTAGACACTGCACGCATCCCCCGAGGGTCCCCTGTGGCACTACCTTGGGTGGTTTCTGGTGGCCCAGTGGTTCTACAGACTCTAGGCCTTCTATCTATGTCAGTCGTGGTTCTTTTACCACTTAACTTAGTATATGGTTTGTGAGACCCCTAAGGCTAAACGTGTACTGTGCTAATTTACTGTGTGCTAAATAAGTTTAACTGATGTACTTTTGCCTCTAGCTTCATAAAGAGACTAGACATATCATGTACCAAGATGTACGAGAAATATATTCTGCGCCAACCTCATAAGCCTAAACATAGTAGACAATAATCTCCTAAACATAACTCGCATTAGGAAATAACCGTACTAACATAAACCGCAATAGGGGATAACTCATACCTAAACCACAGTAGAAGATAAAAATAAAACATAACACAGTAGGTAATACCTCATAATTATGAAGTTACATCAAGAACATAAATCAGGGTGCATAAAACTTATCATATACATTACATTTCCTAGCACCTATATAAATCACACTAGGGTCTGGAGCCCTACAAACCTAAAAGTCCCCCTGGCCAACTGGCCATCTCTAAGGGGCTCAAATGCCCTCTGTCCAAAAGTCAGGGCGCGGTGCCAATGCAGCAGGAGTCAAGGCGCAAACCTAAATGGTGCAGCTGGCAATAAGTGATCTAAACTTTGCTGCTGCCCACTACTTGCTGGGAAGCTGTGAAGGTTAAAAATGTGGCGTGGGCTCTCAGTGGCCCTTAAAACAACTGTGACCCCTTCGTTGGTGACACATGGCTCTAAAAACAAATAGCCAAACATTGGAGCCACACGAGGCTCTGGAAGTAATTATGCAAAACGTTAGAGACACACGGCGCTCGGAGAGTAAATAATGCACTAAGCACTGTGTCCCTGAGAAGCTACTAAACCATTGGGTCCTTGTTGGAGCAAAAACTGGCCCCTCTGGCCATTAACACAAATATGCCCCATTTTGTAACCGCGCACGCTCTCGAAAGAAACCTGGCACCTCTCTGTTGGAGCGTCCCGCTGCTAAATGGGGCAGCTCAGGCATACCTCGCTCCCGCCATCCCCACTCACCGGGCTATGAGGGGAGGCTCTTCACTGTGGATGCAGCGGGGCAGGCACCGGCAATGTGCTTCGCGCTCCCACCGTGAAAATCATGTTGCCGCGCTGGCGGAGCTCTCTCCATTCACTGAGCCCAGCGTCACCAGACACCAAGCTTCCCCCGGTCTCGGGACCAGGACTTTAGTATGGAGTCACCGAGGCTCCAGACAGCGTCCCTCCTGTGTTGTGCATGGGGCTTCCCTTCGCACACGGGAGCCCCTTGCGAGCCGACGCCGCCTCCTTCACTCATCTTTCGCTTCAGTCTGCCTGGCTCCACCCACAACCAGACGGGATGCGGGCGGCGGCGATTCTTGAGTATTTTTGGTGGCAATGAGGGGTAGGCTCCCTTGGATAAAAAATAACGGTAGAAGTGGGGTGGGCACCCGCGTTGGAGGTCCCATAAGCAGGGTGGGCACCCGCAACACAAATAAAGAGATAAGCGGGGTGGGCACCTGCTCGGCATGCACAATGGGGGAATCCCTACATGGGGGATTCCCTCTCAGCAGCGGTGTGCTGCCCAGCTCTGCAAGGAGAAAATAAAGCGCTCCATAGAGAGAAAAATAAAGCGCTCTCTAGGCACTAGGGGTAAAGGTACAAAGTCCTTATGAATTGGGGGGACCAATGTCGATCCTGTGAGGGGTCCTGCTGACAGTTTCCCTTTCTCTTTCTGCCTCAAGTGCTGCTGCGACCATAGAGGCAGCACCACACCGCCGGAGCCGTTCTTCTGCCTCCCACCGCCCTGCCAGCTATAGCAATCTTGCGGGTGAGGCAGCAGTGGGGAGTGCGGGCGGGGACTACAAGTCCCAGCAACCCTGGTGGCACCCGCGGCACCTGTGACCCATTCTAACCGCGCCAGGAGGCGCATATATTGGCTGTGAGCTTCTGCTGAGCGGGGGACCAACGTCGATCCTGTGAGGGGTCCTGCTGACCGTTTCCCTTTCTCTTTCTGCCTCAAGTGCTGCTGCGACCATAGAGGCAGCACCACACCGCCAGAGCCGTTCTTCTGCCTCCCGCCGCCCCGCCAGCTATAGCAATCTTGCCGGTGAGGCTGCAGTGGGGAGTGCGGGCGGGGACTACAAGTCCCAGCAACCCTTGCGGCACCCGCGGCACCTGTGACCCATTCTAACCACGCCAGGAGGCGCATATATTGGCTGTGAGCTTCGCCTCGCGGGACGCAAGCCGGACGCCGGGCTAAGCCAGGGCAAAGGGCGGGCCCTCTTAGGCCCTCTGAGACCCGAGGAGGACGGGACGGGGCTATCCCCCTTGATTTCATGATTTCATGTTAAGAGGAGGTAAAGAACATTTGCTTCTGTTTGGCGTATTATCCACTGACTTTGCCTTTGTCCTAGGACTTAAACCACAATATGACTTCCAGGGGGGATAATACAACAATGCCCACTGCGAGAGAAGTCGATAAAGGCTTACCTCCCCTGCCCACACAGGATAGATGGACTAAGCAATTGATCTCATAAAACAGTAGACGCAGACCAAGCGTCCTCGTGGTTAGATGAGCTAAACTTCCTATGCAAAACCACACACGCTTTAGTGGAATCACCGCTTCCTGCCGAAAGCTTCTGTGTATCACCCGACACTGACAGTTCTTTGCAACCCCTCCCATCTTCTAATAAAGGCAACATTGAAAACACCCAAAGGCTTGCTATTCCTGATTCCTCATCCGCTATAAGGAAAAGTAATGGGGTTAATAACATGGGGAACCAACCTAAACCTCAAAAATTGTGCTTAACTTAAGCCCTATACTTCCTGCCTGCAACCCCTCTATGATCCTCGAGACTGCCGAGAAAATAGTCGTTCTAACATCTCCTATACAGCTGGATCTATTATCCCTTATTGAACAACTGGTCAGCTCTATCATATCACCACTGATAGATAAAATAAACACACTAGGGGACAGGCTGACGGGACTGGAAGAAACCATCAAGTCCACCTTGCTAGCTAACATCAGTACTGTAACACCCAAATGTTCCCATCCATCTTCTACTTCGAAAGACCCAAAGCCAACCACGCAAGACAAAAGGGTCTTAACCCAACCAATAGTCTCCAATGTACCAGCCCCAATGCCTTGCAGAACCTCCCCTATACCTGCTCTCTCGCAACTCGCTGCTCCTAGAGCACACCATAACAAAGTTACTTCCATCCAACTCCCCCCGGAGGCAGCTCCTTTTGTGTGTGTCCTCGCGGGAGTACCAGTACTTCCTCTAGGGAAAACCGAGAGACAACACGACTTGCTGAACAAGGTCAAATTTTGGCTGACCAACAATAGACCCCTGCCACCCAACCTTGTGGGTACAATAATGAGTGTTAGAAGGGTGGGCTGGCTGGGTTCCCCCCAAAAAGATATCGTTGGTGACTTAGTTCTTGTTAGATTTAGGCAGAGACACATTGTCCCGTACCTGTGTACCTGTGTACCCCAAGTGGGAAACAGCCCAATCTCCGTCTGGGATTTGCACGATTTTTACCCCAGAATGTTGTGGTCCCCCACATCTAGTCTAAAGACTGGGTGCAACATGTTAATGGGCAGAGGACTTCATGCATTGAGTTTTCCTACTCATACCCGTCAGGAATCTTTGCTCTATAGTTCTAAGTACTGGAACCCCTATTAATTATTGGTTGATCAAACTTTAACCTGTGTATAGTACGTTATAACCAAGATACTTACTCCCACGGGCTGGGCAAAAGTTTTTTAACTTGTAGATATTATGTATTATTGTATGTATACTTTTATTTATAATTGTTTTAAACTGTACGCTAATATAATTTTTGAATCAAAATCGAATAGAGCTATAGTGACTATTGACTATGAATTCCTAAATCCAGCCAAAGGTCCCAGCCAAAGATATCCTCCAAGGTGAAAAAGGTTAAGGCAGGCCTTGGGAGGCAAGTCCTCATGGTAGCCCCCCTGGGCCCCAGCAGCAGCACGCCCGGGCAGGAACAGCAACCAAGAACTGAACACTTTCATGGGGTCACAGCCCCTACATTTATACAACATATTCCTTTGTTTAAAGGTCCAGGGTTTGGGGGAACCAGATACAACTGGTTCAGGAGCACTCTGTGTACATGACTCCTTCCTTCTTTTCACTGGACAGGCCAGGGACATCAGACGCACCACAGGAGGTGGAGCCAGCATTGTGGTGGGAAGGCACAGCCTTATTCAGGTCCCAGGTGCAACTCCTCCCTCCCATCTACATGCAGATCTCTCTATTCCCCACTGGGCAGACTCAACCTGGCTCCTGGAGCCACCCACATCATCCAGCACCTGTCACTCACAAGCCAGACATGCAATCTACTTCATGTAGGCAGACACACAGCACACAGAAATGCCAACTGCTACAAGTGGCATTTCGAAAATAATCACAATAAATCTACGCACACTATGGCACAGCATTTATTCTCATGAGTTCACACATTCTAACTCGACCCTGCACTCCCCTCTCACCAGGAATTACCATGGACACACATATCCCCCATGCATTCCTATGGGAGGGCAGGCCAATCTCACCAAACACACTCAGAGAGTGCATAAACTTTACACTGGGCCACCGTGCTAAATTGCGTAGAGGCCAAAAATCACTACCACCATGTCAGAGCTTAAGGCAAAATGTTTAGGGGTGAACCTACCAAAAATGGCCAAGTCCAACAGCCAGTGATCAGGAAGGCGAGGAGATGATGCCAACCAATGTCGGGTCATTTCAGGTAAAGCTTGACTCTTCAGCCACAAGGACCAGGAGGCATTGATGACAACCAGGAGCTGGATTCAAGCTTTCTTACAAAGGTTGTCGAATTCTGTGGTGTCGGATTCCGGATGGGACCCAACAAGCCTTAGCAACAGCAACCCATGCAGAAGGCAGAGATTGGCTTCAGTGCAGACCAGCAAGGTCTGAAGGACTCACCCTTTGGAGGAGAGTCAGGGCACGCGTCTGGAACAACCAGGAAAGCCCAAGAAATAGAAGAGTTACTTTTGTTGGGACCACCAAATGACGGACCAGGGTTGAGAAGGAGCCTCGAGTGGAAATGCTAGAAGCGAGCAGGCCCACAGAACACTTGTGGAGTTTAGGCCCACAATCTTCAGTACAAATGGTGCTTGGGCTTCAACTACAAGGAGCCTAATGCACAACTTCGGGAAACTCGGGAAGTTGATGCACTTGCAAATGTGCCCAGTGTCCAGGAGTTCCGGTCCCACGTCTCTTGTGATGGCTGCAGGTCTCAGCTTTGCTGGGATTTCGTGTTGGCCTCGGAAATGTTTTGGGGATCTCGTGTTGGCCTGGAAGTCCGTGTCTTGTGTTGCAAATACGTCGGGATCCGGCGGGAGCTTCAGAAATGCAGAACCGCAAGATGCTTCTTTGGTGCCTGTTTGCACAGGGGTGTCACTCCTTGACCCCAAGGGAGATTCTTCCGTCTTCTAGTCGAAATAGAATGTCGAAGTTCCAGGATATATGTTGCAGAGTTTCATCCAGGGTAATCTAAAGTCCTATGGACTGGGTTCCTATACTCATACTAAGTTTAGGGGTTGGACTTACTCTAGGGACCCACCTGTGGGTGGATCCTGGGAGGGGGTGGTTACACCCCTTTACCTTTGTCCAGTTTTGCGCCGGACCAGGGGCTGAGTGCCTCTGCAACTGGTTTGAACTGGAATATGCACAGGGACACCAAGTGTGCCCCATGACTGTCTGAAAAGTATTCTATGAATGCACCCACCCAGCCCCAATACACTAAAGCCTGTCTGGGTGGGGGTTGCACCTCCCTGTGACAGGAAACATATTGTCCAAGCCTCCGCTGATGGAGTTTTGTCCAGCAGCAGGAGGTCAGACTCGTGTCTGTAGCATCCATTTGTGATGCCAGGGCTCTTTGAAACTATTACTGGTTAAGTAAGTATGTACATGTCTTCTCCCTCTAGGAGGGTGGAATTCTACCCCTGCCTCCAGGACGTGCGGGGGGGGCGGGGTAGGAGTCCAAAGTGTCTGACACCAAACACAACATTTGTCCATGCAGCCATTCCAAAGTTAGCATCTTCCGCAAGGTTATACTGCACTTAAGAGTATATGGTCTGGCTGCATCACAGAACAGCTATTGAGAAGTGATTCCGCAAGCTGCAGAGGGGTCCCGCTCATGCATGGGCACCCTCTGACACAAAACCAAGCACTCTGCCTTCAGGATTGTTAAGGACTGCCATAGGAGCGACTTATAGCTTTATATGTGTCAGTGATATAAGGTAGATATAGGTAACCTATATCTTAGTAAGGGGTGCATGCACCACCTTACCCAGGCTGCGGTAGCGGACCTGTGGTGCCATTTTGGAAAGCTTCCTAGGGCTGGCATAATACATTCATCAGCCCCTGGTAGGCCTCTGGGGTACCCATGGCCTTGGTACCTAAGGTACCATATACTAGGGACACACAAGGGTAACTAATACCTAACCTGCTACTAGGAAAAATATACTGATAGAGCATGCAGGGACCAACTAGCTCAATATTACCATACTTACGTGGGCCCATATAACATTCACACTTTAAACTAGTAGTCCTGTCTAATTTAATCACCCTATCAGTGCTTTGAGTCCTTTTAGGACTTATACCTGTAAACCATGACTTCCCAATCCTTGTCACCTTTGCTAAAAGTCCCAGGGGTCGAAAGGGAGTTAAGCTTAAATAGCCAGTATTTAAAACACATTTACTTTTCCTGTAATAAACCACAGACTCGGGGAAAGTTTTAAAACCTTTATCTATGAGAGATTTTCTGAGTCAAATTGATAAAGTCACAATCTTGTGACTATGAATTTTATAAGCAACAATATAACCAGTAGCACATCAAGTTTGTAAGAAATCACAGCAACACTTTTAGACATTGGTACCTGGGAAGGGTGAGAAAGGGAAATAGCACAAGGACATACCACATAGATTATATTTACCTAGAATGATGCATTGACTAATCCTGGTCACGGCCTGGGGTAAAAAGACCAGGGCTATGCTCCCGACTAATCAGGTGCCCACGAGACAAGACAGGTGCAGATCAGAACAGGTGACCTCCTCTAATTGCAACTCCAGCATCACACGCCTCTCTAGTAAATTTGGTCCCCCCACTGGGTAATCGATTCTTCTGACAAAGTGCTCCGCCAGCACCTCTTTTCTCGATTGCCTAATGAGTACGTTGGGTCAGTGACAGGTCAGCTATTCGGACAAGTCGGACAATTTTTCTAGCTAAACCTACCTTAGTTATACCATTTCGAGGGCAATGTACCAACCTTAAATGTTGCAAATCTATGAGTTCCCCTTCAGTGAATGGTTGGAAAGATGAGGAGAGGTCATCACACAATACTAAGATGATGTAATTTTGGCATCGCCCAAGATGGAGGATGTGACAGTATTCAGGCCCAAAGTACGAACTAATAGCAAAGTCAAAAAGAAACATATGAGAATACAAAAATAAATGAATGCACTGTAAACCACTTATCACTACTCAAACTCCATTACTTTATTTTAACTTGTGCATTAATAGTTAGGCAGAACAAACAAGCTTAGTACAAGCTGCAGCATACGCATTAGCATGTGAGATTTAAAGCAGCCATTTCTGGCACTAGTGCACAGAAGCAAAGATTTCCCACCAAAGTAGAAAAGACGTCACACCACGTTAGTGTGGCAGACGCATGCGCAGTGAAATTCCTGAGCTGCAGAGGCCATTTTAGGACATTCAAGTTAATGTTAGTAAAAGCACATAGGCGAGCTTCCCCTAGATACTAGAAAAGTTGTGAAATGTAAATATTAGTAAACAAAACATGTTGGTTAATATATTACACGTTATTTAGAGAGGGCTGAGTACAAGCAAATTCTGTATATGTGAAATCTTGCTACATCACATGCAATCAATTTACAGAGAAAAGCAGATAGACTGGGAACCTGATTAGCAGCATCCCAGCCAACCTAAGTCAAAAACCATCAAAATACCAGAAAAAAAGTGGGGGCAACCATGTAGTCAGATTCTACCTTCCTACACTTGCCTCCTTCGCACATTCCTGGTTCCCACCTCTCCCGACATTCTGCTATTGTGTGGCTGGGGTGCCATACCGTTGTTGGCTCATGTACATTGCTAGCCCAGGTTATCACAGTAAGTTGTGCTGTTGTGTCTGGTGGGTGGGCATGTTTTGGGCGTGTTGTGTGTGAGTTTGTAATGTGTGCATTCCCAGAGTTGTGAGTTGCATGATTGTGGGGTTGGGGTGTGTGGTGTGTTCATTTGGTACTTTCCAACGAGCAGAGCATTTCCGTAGGTGCCATTCGGGAAGCGCTGATGTTGGGCTGTCGGAAGATGTAGGAATCATGCACATTGCCTGGGTAGTTGGTGAATTCATTGGTGAAGAGTCCCCGGTGGCCCACTATTGCCTGCACATTGATGGAATGTGTGTGCTTTCTGTAGCTGTAATTGTGTACAGTCTCGGCAGGTTGCACAAGTAGGATATGTGTGCAGTCAATTGCCACCAACACGTGCGGGAAGCCAGCTATGGCGTAGAAGCCTTGGTGGATCTCCAGCTGTTCCTGCACAGTGTGGGGGAAATGAAGGTGCTGGGGTATCAAGCTGATGATGGCATCCAAGACAGTTGCGATGAAGTTTAATAGGGCTGGCAATGAGACTCCACCAACTCTGGCAGTTGTTGGTTGGAAGGTACCAGAGGCCAACAGATGCAGCACAACCAGCAGCTTTGTCTGTGGAGGAATGTTGGTTGTCCGCTGTGTGGATACCATCAGCCTGTGGGAAATGATGTTCAGGATGCGGAGGATGGTTGTCCTTTTGAGCCTGTAGTGGGCAATGACATCCTCTTGTGTTGGGTCTGTGAGGCTTGTGCATTTTGTGAAGGACCGCTGTCTTGGTCTGCGCTGCCTCTTTGGTACTCCGGGGAGGGATGGGAAGGGGGATCCAGGGGGTGGCGGTCCTGTGTGTGGTGGCGGTGGGTGTTGTGGTCCCCTTGGGACTCCGAGCTGCATGATCAGTAGCACCATGGCATCTGTTGTTCTTCAGGTGTGGCTCTGGCCTGGGCTCCCTATTCTGGTGCAGGTTGTTGTCCGACTTTACACCAGATCAGAGCAGGTGTTATTTTCCTGCTGCTAACACACCTTATCACCTGTTATGGGATCTTATTGCCGATCTGGCTGGTCGTTGAGAATGTTGTGGAGTGGTGTTGTTGCGGCATTTTGCACGGGAACGCCTCCTCTGCATCTCATTAGCGATAGTTGCCTGCGTCAACTGTGGCAATGTTTTTGGTGGCTGTTATCACAGGTAAACTGGTGATATCGGCTGGTAGAACCAGCTTGTGAATGGGGCAATATATTTATCGCCAATTTGGCTACGATAAAGTGCGGATAATTCTGCTGTAAGTCCTTGAGAATATGCCCCATTGTTGTTCCCTTTGTAGGAGCTGTTTCTTAGTGTTGAGACTTGCTGGCATAGTTTCCAGTATATTCCATCTCGTGTAATTCAGTGTGTGTTGGACTTCAAGTAAATGTGGCAAGGGCTTCATTGTTGTTTGTTTGCATTGGGTCGTGATTTTATAGTTCTGATTTTGACTCAACTGGTTGTAATCCCTGCGCACCCTAATCCACATTCACGTGTGAATAAATATAAGCATTTTTGGTGTTACAATTCATATGATTATGTTGCTCCCAGGGTTGCTTCATATCCAGTTCCAACATTTTTTACTTTTTTGTTAAATGGTAAATATTACAATTTCTATAGGGGAAATCACTTTTATTCGGTTGGAGGCTCCATCTCTTTGCTGGGGATTCCAAGTGTGTCTTTACCCTTGGTTTTGTGTGGATTAGTAGAGCTTTCAAAATCTCGGAAAGTTAAAAAGAGAATAGTGGCAAGAAAGGGCAAGGAGTTATCCCAATAAAATCATACAAAAGGCTATCAAATGAGCAAGAAACAATAACCAGTGACGGGCATATTATCAAGGGGGTTTATCTCCGCTTTTTTGGCTTTAAAAGCCAAGAAAGCGGAGATAAAATTATCTCCCTATTACCAAGCTGTGGCTAACACCAGTTAGTGACAGCTAATAGGAGATAGTGACCATCTTGGGCCCCACTTTGCATGTCAGTGATATTTATCACTAATGACATGCAAAGTGGGCGTGCCAAGATGTTAGCGACTGGAAACAGTCCCTAACATCGCTATCTCCTATTACCAACTTTTGGAGATATTCGCGCTAAGCGCGAATATCTCCAAAAGCTAACACCTGCCCCTGAGCAGTTCTTAGCCATGTTATCCAATGGGAGGTGGATAACATGGCTAAGAGCATTTGCTCGATAATGCATGAATATCGCTGACTTTTCAGCGATATTCATGCATTTCGGCCGATTTTTATCGCATTTGCGATAAACCTTGCTAATAGCAAGGTTTATCTGCGATAAAAATCGCCGATGTGCGGCGATAATTTTTGTCTCTAAACAAGTTAGAGACAAAAGTTATCGCTAGTTGTTGGTAATATGCCCCTGAATCCTTACTGGAATCCCCCACTGATCAACTCAAGAAAGATTGACATTTGCTACCACGTTCACCCCAGCATCAAATGAAATCAAGAAAAAACTATCTGAAAGAACTGGCATCTACTGAATACGGGAAACGGTGCCTTACCCAAACCACTATTCACCTTTAAACAGCCTCAGAATTGGAAAGAGTGACTCATCCACACAAGACGACTGTCAAATGTTGGCAGGTGTACATTAAGTGGTAAAAGCCACCATGGCCAGCACCTATTAAGTTTGCATGAAAACATTCGTTTCTCCTGCAGACCACACCTGTCAACAGAACTCCCACTACCCTGGAGACATTGTCAGCACTGCTCTGCAGTTTTACTAGTTTGCTTTTCATTCTGTGATGGTTGATTTGAAGGAATGTGAAACACCTCTGCATTCGTGACTAAGTGAATACCACTTTTCTGCCTGTAAGTGAAACTACTGTTCGTCCCTGTTTCTTTATCAATGCTGATGAGAAAGCCATTCAGAATCACCAGGCTCAGAAGTAGCATAACTCCAGCATAAAGTAACTACTGCCTTAAAAAATAAGAGTAAAGCAATGAGCAAGTTACTATAACAGACAAATATCCAATCTCAGTGCACAAGAAACACATACATATCCATTATCATATCTGATAGATTCAGGTTGATGAAGCTGGAAGAAAGCCCTTAAAAAGAACTATTGTCCTTATGATGAACTCAATGGAACCGATGTTCCATCATAGACGTCGAACCGCAGATGCTGATCACTGATCTATGAGGAGTATGTTTTGAACACAGGAACATATCTCTATAAGAGGAAAGCAGACTGTTTTGAAGGATCTAGTATTTTCCTGAAGTATCGTTTGGACGGTCTGAGTCTCATTCAACAATAATTGTTTATGCTTACTTTATTTTTATAATTATTTGGTACTTTGTGTGCAATGTATTTGCATGATGTGTATTTGTCTAATATTCTTTCAAATGCAGGGTGTTTGAGTGCCTTTGGAAATGCCATTATTGTTGATTTACCCTTAGATGTGCTTTCTGGATGGTTACGTTAAGCAGTGTAATTTACAAAGTGAATAAATATATATCTTTTTTAATTTCAAATCACCCTGAAGCAAGGATGTATCAGTTGCATTTTTTAACAAACAGGAGCGGGTGTATGGCCGACTGGGGAACTTTGGGGCATATTATCAAGGAATGGCGTTAAAAAGGAAACTGCCGCTAAGGTGGCGATAATGGGCTTGATAATATGCCCTTGAGAATTCCAATAGAAGCCCATGTTCTGGTGTTAACATGGGCTTCTATTGGAATTCTCTACTTCATATTATCAAGCCCATTATCACCGTTTTAGTGGCAGTTTCTTGCCGCTAAAGCAGCGATAATTTTAACGCCCTTCCTTGATAATATGCCCCCGCGTCTTTATTTCAGACATGGGGGAAATCCAGTCTGTCTGTCACTGACTAAAATGCCACAGAGTTTGTTACTAAGGGAACTGCTACACTAAATGGTGTATCTCTAGTTTTTAAATGAGAGAGAATTCTCTTTGGTTTATCAACAAATGAAAGGGCATATTGGCAGGAAGCTCGTTGAAATTATCGCTGTTTTAGATAATGGGCTTGCTAATATGTGTTATAGAATTCCAACAGAAGCCCAGGCTCGATGTGCAGGACATCTAACCTGGGCTTCCATTGGCATTCTACAACGTATATTAGCAAGCCCATTAGCGCCGTTTTAGCGACAGTTTCCTGCCGCTAAAACAGCGATATTTTTAGCGATGTTCTTGCTAATATGCACCGAAGTGCTCAATGGTTTTTAGGTTTGTCTACGCAGCGCGCATGGACTCCTCACTTTAAATCATAAACAGTCCCTGCGCCTGCTGTGCCTAGCTGATTACTGCCTCTTTTGTGACACCCTTCCCCGGTCTTTTGGGTGCCCTCCATTGCAGCTGTGCCCCAAGAAGGCACAACGAACAAGTGGAAGGTCAGGGCTCGCTTGACAGGTCACCATACCAGAGGCACTGGAATTATGTGTCTAGAGGGCAACAACTTATGTGGCAGGGTTGACTAAATTATGTGGCAAGAAAAGCCAAATCATGCAGCATAATGCAGCACTTTTTTCTAGTATTCATTATTTTGCAATTTTTACACATGATAATACTCTCTAGGCAAAGATTTCACCTCTTTAGTACCAGTTTACCTAA